>NW_014577875.1:82455-92371 GCF_000485595.1 Priapulus caudatus | reverse complement strand
CCTACAGTTAGGCACAGACATGCGATGCACGGGCTCTTCAATTTAAACTAAAACACCTACCTAATAAGCCAACATGTTTTTTCATAATAGGGTCGCTGGTCAAAAATTACCCATACTGTTAACAAATACGAAGCGATGATGGACACACGGACAAACGGAGGTGATGTGATGGAAAGCGAGGATTCACAGGAGATGCGCTCCGCGTAAAAGCTGTGGGATGATTGGGGGGATGTTGATGTACAGGGAGGTGAGGGTGGGGGATTGCTGGGGCGCGTTGCTCAAGGTATGCTGATGTACAGGGAAGGATTGATGAGGGATGCTTAGGTTGGATTCGCATGATGGGAAGTGAGAGATGCTAGGGGGATGCTGGGGAAGTGTGGAGGGATGCTTGGGGTATGCTGCGGAAGGTGCGAGATTGCTGAAGGATTCTGGAAGACATAGAGAATGTGATGCGGAGAGAATGGCAAGCTACAGCGAGGGAAGGTAAAGGAATGGACAAATAACGGCGTAAGGACCAAAGGGCAGACAGTAAATGCCGGGTATTCTGAGTGAAAACGACAGGACGATGCTGCGGAATGCTGATGGCAAGGCTAAGAATACTGATGGGAAGCTAAAAGGGATTTTTGACCTGGAGGAGAGCTAATGCGCGCGCCTCCCATGAAGAATTGCGTTGACAGGCGTCATCTGTGCGATTGAATGAGGATCCCTGCTTCCGTCGGCTTTTATGCACCTTGATTTGTGATTCGAGATACTTGCCCACCATAATACATTTAGCCTGGCCTCGCAGAACGCAGCCCTCAAACGGTAAACTTGAAGCGCCTCACCTCATGTGGCCGTCGACCGACAAGGAAATGGGCGGTCATGCGAGAGAACACGGCTTGCAGGCAAAGTGGTCGCAACGAAGAGTTTTTATAGCACGAGAAAAACTATAATACACGTGAACAAAGAGTCCGTATAAATATATAATGATGAATGATGATTGATTGATGATATTGATAAAATAAAAAGCAAACAAATAAAAAATCAGTGGTAATAAAGGTATTAGAAAAGGACATTTAATAATAGTATAAAGAAATACTTCAAATAGTAGCCACACGTATAAGTAATCGTCCACTGTTACTAAGTTATGGATAGTGAGTCTCTGTGATCCAATCCATAACCACCACCTACTACCTCCACTACTACCACCACTACATGGAGAGTAAACACCAAGCTTGATTTATAGAACAGCAACACAGCACAAATAAGTAATAAAACAACAGATTACAATGAGTAACTGTATAGCAGTAATTGAAAACTAGTTTTAGTATAAGCTAAATAGTTATTTCACAGTAGACTGAGTAGTGCAATCCTATAAGTAATAGAATATAAATTATGAAAACTTTTTATAAATAATTATGCAGCAATAAATGCCCAGAATGCCTTCAGTATTAGCGCGATATATTATAAATAATACTGTATATAAGTAAAGTACAAATGAATGGTGATTCCCCCCCCTGCCGCACTTAATCCCAATTTAATAGGGGAGCCACGCACTAGCGTGCGCAATGGCTATTGCAAATACCGCCGTTGCATCCCATGACTCATTATTGTCTCTCTAGCCGTGAATTAGAAAGAAGCAACCATTAGTATTGCTTGAATACAGCAGCAAGCACTGCTGAGCTGCCACTGCTCCCGGCTGCTGCTACTGCTGCCCTGGCTGACTACTACTGCTACTGCCACTTACTACTATGCCTAGCGACTGGCCTGCTGCTACTTGCTACTACTGCCTGCTATTGTTGTTGCTGCTGCTGCTGTGCCGCCGCGCTACTGACCACATGCTGCTACTGCTTCTGGAACGTTAGCACACATGCACTAGATACTGCAATCAGCTGTAGAGCATATGTAAGCTAACTCTCCAAACTACTGCTCTTCCACTGGCTTAAACACAGCTAGAAATCTTGTGAACGTGCATCAACTAACATCACGTTTTGAGTCTCATACACACAATTACGTGACCAAACCACGGATTGTATATCTGATAGGCCTATACTGTTCATCCACACCACAATTACGCTGTTGTATGTGCCGATTGTAAAACCATTAACGCGGGATAAATATAGACGTAACTACAGCAGGCTCAGGACAGATAGCTCCGTGAACGTGTACGGCGGAATCCAACATATAACCAGGAATAAGGTAGAAACGCACACAGGAGGATAAGCTTATTAAAGTATTGGAGCTTTTTCCGAAATATTCCGGTCATCTTACATGGAAATAAGGATGAAAAAATTCCTAAATTCTAGAATCACAGCCATTAATTATAAACACGTGGGTTTTATCTTATGCACACACATTTAAAGCACGTGCCATTGCTGCTGGCTTTGCCGTCAGATTGACCCTAATATGTTTTAGGAGCTTAGCCACACAAAAAATCCTCACAGAACCCTACATACAGAAATCATTGCGGCAGCCATGTAGATATTTATTCACATTTATTCACTACCGGGCAAAAGAAAAACTCCAAGAGCAAGTACGAAACTATTGGACGCATCCCAAACACCATTATATAAGTAATATTAGTTTCTACATATTGGCAGCAGCAGGCCAGATCGAATGCTACCTCAATGCCCAAAGGCCACGGCCCGCATTATAATATCCTGCAAAACACTGCATCAACATGAGTAGTTCACAACGCACAGCTCCTATCTACACCTATTCTTAGGGTCAAACATATGCTCACACACACACACACACACATTTACATCTAAACACTGACACTCGCTGAAAGCAATCTGGGACATAAAGCTATGCTGTTTAGAATAGGACTAATGCACAACGTTAACGCCAAATACCACCGTTGGTGTTCGAGAATCAAGTTTCAAACAAAGCAGTGGGACAGATTACGTTCCCCCCTATGTGGGATGACAAACAGCAGCAAGGTATGTCGAGAGTGCCGTGAGCAATTTACTGTATCACGTAAATATAAATAAAAACACTCTCCTTCAAAAAGCTACAACTGGAAGCGGGCATTTCCACCCTTGTATGGCAAGACTCTGGAGTTTTCATTAAAATATCTTTGAGGGTAGCCTATAGATTTCAACAGATTATTCTTAGACACCCGACCAACTGTCATCCACCTACGTCCACATCTGCCAGTGTTATGAGAAGGAATCATGCGGCCACAGCGTCTGCTTTACCTGGCAAATTACCATCAATGAGCTGCTAATGAGACATTCGACTGTGAGCAGCTCGTGTTTCGCCTCCTATTGATTATCGTGTAGTTTTCACAATATGATCTAATTGCAGAATTGCATGGACACTACAAGCAAACCTTTAACTGTCTCTTGCTACACAGCAAGGAGCTAAACACACGACATCTCATCCTCCACAAGTTATCCGCTGTGCCCTATTTAGGATCATAGGAGGTAGATCGCCGGCACCCACCAACAATGACGAGAATGATGAACAGAGAATTAGAGTTAAGCCATCAACAATGCTCCATCATGGTATATTTCACGCACAGATTCTACAGCAAATCGATCATTAGCATTCCATGGCTGTCTTTGGAAGCAAACAGTGCCACATAAAAACATATAGAGCAATATGCAACTACGATGCTTGAAAGTATATAACTTTGAATCTTAACTGGACTTGTATGGTGAACCTGGCCTTGAATCAAACTTAACCAACAGATAATGGAGGAATACTCACCACAGAAAGCACAGTACAGAAAGCTCTGTGGTAAGACTAGACAATAAAAGACCGTTAGCAACGGCACCGAATTCAGTTTTGTCCCACCGGCCCAGGGGCTGTAACAGCAATTTTACCAGCCTCACAAATTTTTTGTTATAATCAATGTCATGTTTTCAGGCTTGCATTCTGACTTCAGTGTAATGTTGAAACATCAATCCAGAAACACAGACTATTCCCATAAATAATTGAAAGTGTATGACACAAGCTCACACAAAAAGACAAATGATGTGAGGAAAAACCATATTGAGCCAACCATCGACGATTAGAAACGAAGAGTATATAATATATATGCGGAGAAACTCTATTATTATACTCTTGATAATTATGTGTAATTTTTTATTGTGAAAATAAGTTTGAGATGTGAAAGTCTGAGATGTGGATAGTGATTGGCATTTACACATAATATCGATCGCCATTTAAGTTTCTCTATTAATTATTCAGCTAGCACTGGCAAAGAGCCCGATGAACGAGAAGGATACCCACGTAAGCTGCTTTATATACCACGTGGACAACTTGGGTGTCTTCCCGCCCAAAACACAACTTTCTGTCAAACGGTAATTGCATGTTGCAGGCGCGATGAGTTTTTCTAGGCGGGGTAGACATGGTCATGCATCTGTTATATATCGCCAAAAAAAAAAAAGAATCACAATTTGTGGCGGAGTCTGGCGCTCCCGTTTGATGTTTCCTATTAGCTGGATGGCATTCGAAATAAATAGGTTATGCTGCGTCGACGTTACGACATGGTTTTGTAAACTTTTCTCTAATATAGATGTTTTATCGGCAGGGTGGAGATGGATAATTCCCAATTTGCATTTAAGTATCTGTCAATGAAAATCTTGTAAAACGAAAGCCAGACGATGTGTGACACCACAGAATGTGTATCTGCATGTCTATACATAATATGATATATAATTGCCAAAAACCTACCTAATTTTTTTTTAAATCAAAACCCCTGGCCGCTTATCATACTCAATTACCAAAATGATGCAAGAATTCATTGAACATTGAATCTAATGGCAATTCCCATTTTGCCAAAATATTACTGTGGCTCGAAAGTACTTCGGTACTGGCGTTGCTCGCCAAAAATGGACCGTTCAACTATTTGGAGCATTAGCGTAACAACTATACCCAATTTACAACATGTGGGTCAAACGGTTCCTGAGTTATCGTCTGACCGTAGCCAAATGTTGACGGAAGAACGGAGGACGTAAACGGAATCGGACCGTACATACGACGGACGACGGAACATAGGAATAGTCATCGCATGCAAGTGTGAGCTAAAAGTAGTACCGCTAACTATATATCTCTATTTGAGCTATATATATATTATATATATATACTCGTTAACACGCGGTTGAACCGTCAGACCCGGTAATGTGCGCCAGTGAATAAGACGTGTTATACATACTTCGGCTCCATATATTTTGAGAAAGTTTAAAGGAAAAGTTATCCAAAAATCGACAAATTATGCGTGTGAACTAACTGAAGTCATCGAAAAACTCCTAATGAACAAACTAGCCGAGGGGCAAAACAAGGACGAAGATGGACAGTTGATTATTCTTAATGAACGCTAAACCCGCAATTCATGTTACATGGACTACGCATATGGCCGGACAACGAATGACAAGCGGGCCGGAGGTCAACAAACGCGGAGCCTGCCGGAGAACTCATCGGCTCAGCAAATTATCCTGAAATAACAAATTAGAAGCGGGGTTTTCGACGTCACAGAGAAAATCGACCACTTTAAGTTATTTAAACCTCGAAAAAAATGGCAAAACCTTAGAGATGAGAGGTTGACTCGGTTAACAAAAACCAGAGCGGAGACTCAGAGCACAGCTACAAAATTTAACACAAGAAGTCGAAAGGACTAAAAGCGCGTCGCTCCTCCATACCGCAAGTCACGGCCAGAAGTATACCTCCTTATTATGCAGGGTTATCTCCCTACGTTGCTGCAAAAACGGGCGCGCCCGCGCTGCCCCGTTTGGGAAAACTCCCCTGTTTCAAGTCGTCTGCTCGCCCCGTTAAAAATACCTCCGCCTCCGATTAAATTCCCCACAATAAGAAGTTTGCCAGCGGATGGGGAATCGATCGTCAAGAATTCCATTTCGCCAGGACACCCTTGGCAGTAGTATTTTTTACCCTGCCCACGCGTGCAGTGAGACAATACCAAGTACAAACAGTCAACCTGTAACACACACTACTTTCACGCGTATTTCTTATACTAGATACAAGAACCCAAATCACCAGTCTATGGCTGTCTTTTCGGTGACGATTTTTACTGCTATTGAATTAGTGGGTACGTCGCGGTTTAAAAAACACGCCCTCGGTCCCCCCATTTCCCTCCCCTCGTTTTGAATTTCATCCTGGGGTAGAACCCTTGCTAGTGGGTCGAGGGGGATACACGAGAATGAACACATGCACGCATATAGAAAGAATAAACATTTTTGCAGTCTTGCCGGCAACGATTGACCTAAAACCTTGGCGAAGACACAATACGCTGTATGCAGATTATCAATTCCGCAATGCACATCGCCTAACGGGGACACATGGACAATGGACCCACACCTAATAATCGTCGTTCTTTAGATACTGGACAGAGAGAGAAACCATTTCTACGCTCGGGGTAGAACCTAGGCCGGAAACCGACAAGAGCAGTCAGACGATTGTGCGGCCAGGTTGAACGAAAACGCTGGGAATGCTGGACCGGCGTAAAAGCTTTTCGAGCTCTGAAGTGTGAACACATATTCAAGCCCTGAGGTTCGGTAGAACGCTCCGGATTCTGCTCGATCCCGCTGCCTGGCGAACCAGCCTCGGATAGTGTTGAATATTTTATCATTTGACTTTACATCTGCACCGTTGTGGCAACGAATATCTGCATCAAAACAAGAAAAAACACGTACGGAGCCTTTCGCCGTGAAGCAAATTCAGCCTAGTCGGGCCGCCTGCGCAGAGAAGCAATTTTGCGGCCAATTATGATACTGCAAACATACTAATATAGGCCATGTATCTGTATCTTAAAATTCAGCGTTTCAATTAGCCCAAAACTAACGAACGATAGGTCATGATGACACTGACCTGTAGCAGGCATCCCATGATACATTCGATCTTGGAGCCGAAGTTAGCCAAACGCTATGCGCATTGGGAATCTGTACGTCACAGGTCAACAGAAATGGTGCTCGAAATATCGCTGCTCGTCATTTCGAAATTTTGTAACAGGTTATAATAGTTTAATACAGAGTATTGTGATACATAGCAAGTCCCCGGATAGCAGAGAAAGGTTCGTGTTTAGAATAAACCCAGTTTGGAAGTTGTAGTCTCAAAAAACGCACCATAAAACTGCCCTGAGTGAATCACTCAGGGGCTCCTCCAAAGAAAAGAATGGGCTCGCGTTGTAACCCTACTCTTGTTGGGTTACATTATTGTAGCTACTAAACATATGTTGCATGTTACTTGGGCACACTTATTACTTAGCTTTACCTCTAAATACTTTGTCGATATAAACCAAGACATGTTATGTCATACAAATTTACACTTAATAAGTACCTACTTTAATGCTACTTAGTTGAATGAAATTATACATAATTTAACTTCTGATAATCAAGAAATTATGCTATAAATGTTATTATTTGAAATAGTATTACTATTACCATGGATCCATGTGTGCTACATGCCAGTATACCTACATTCATACCATTTACTGTATGTGCCTGCCACGTAATGGATCAACCCTGTTCGAAATTTAACTGTAACTTGCAATCGTGATTTTAACTTAAGCCATTCATCTTCTAGTAAAAACACGTGTGTACAATAACTGTTAGTAACAGCATGACCGATGCATAGAGATTATCTAAAGAGTGCCCACTACATTCACTAAGCCTAATTTGTCTAAGCAGAACCCGGGAACATAACTAACAAGTAACATGAGAAAGATCAAACTAGGGCCTGCGATCAACGACGTCAACGACAAGCACCCATCATTCACCGTGTACCGGGTTACATAGGGTTAAACTCTTCAACATTTTCATGTATAATCACCGAGTCTTACCATGAATTCTTGGCGCCTTATTAATTTCAAGTCCACTCGCTTTTACGTCACGCAATCATTAATAAAATCTGACCACAAATCAGCTGATTTATCATTTGTGGATTACACAAACCAGGAAAACTCGACATTCGTCCACGGCGAACAACAATTGTCGATCGGGGTCGCGTTATGTGATTGGCTCGCGTACGTATGCAGCGCCGCTCGTGTTGATTTCGTGCCAAGGTGTCATGGCCACAACCTAACTTTCCAGGTCCAAGTTAAACATGTTTGTAGCAACATGTAGGCAGTAAAAGGAGACCGAAATGCATGCATCTACGCCAGGAAGAAGTAGTCTGCGCGATGGAAAGGGAATGTACCTGTGATAACTCGAATTATTCCATAGAATTTGGCAATTTCGCAATCGTTTCATCACGAAGGACGTCACGTGACTTTCATGACCTAACCCGGAAGTGTTACTAGCATGTCAACAAACATGGCGTCCCACGGCAGTGGAGCAAATGCGCAAAAATCGCATTATTCTATTGCAAAATACGTAATTGATAGACAGAGAAATGTCGATTCCTATCTAAAATATCAGCTGCTCCGCAGAAAGTTAATAAACTCCTCTAGCTTATACAGAAAAGACCTCCAGGGTCATTTTGGCTGTGTGAATGCTATTGAGTTCTCCAACTCTGGTGGACAATGGTTGGCTTCCGGTGAGCAGTGCTGCGTGCGTTATTTCATTACTACTAGTACTATCATAGCAGTAACAACTATACCCAATTTCAAACATGTGGGTCAAACGGTTCCTGAGTTATCGTTGACCGTAGCCAAATGTTGACGGAAGGACGGACGACAGACGGACGAACGGACGGACGTACGACAGACGACGACCCATGGCAATAGCTCATCTTGACGATGTCAAGGTGAGCTAAAAATGTAGGTACTCGCTAACTATAAATCTCTATTTGTATATATATATTATATATATATATATACTCGCTAACACGGTTGAAACCTTCAGACTTCCGGTAATGGCGCCCAGTGAATAAGACGTGTTATACATCGGCTCCAATATATTTTGAGAAAGTTAAAGGAAAAGTATCCAAAAAATCGACATATTATGCGTGGAACTAAGCAGAAGGTCTCGAAAAACTCCATGCACAACTACGTGACGAGGCAAAACAAGGAACGAAAGGAGACAGTGGATATTTCTATGAACGCTAAACCCGGCACTTCAGTTAGCATGGCTACTGCAATGGCGCACAACGATAAAGCCGGTGCCGAGGTCACAAACGCGGAGCTGCGAGAACTCATCGTCAGCCAAATTATCTGAATAACAAATTAGAAGCGGGGTTTTCCGACGTCACAGAGAAGATCACCACTTTAAGTTTTAACCGAAAAAATGGAAAACCTAGAGATGGAGGTTGACTCGGTTAAAAAAAAAACCAGCTCTAGCGAAGATCGAGCACAGCTACAAAATTTAACACAAGAAGTCGAAACACTAAAGCAGTCGCTCCTCCATACGCAAGTCCACGGCAGAAAGTATAACCTCCTTATCTATGGAGTCGAGGGATACGAGAATGAACCAGCACGCACTATAGAAAGAATAAACATTTTTGCAGTCGATGACCTAAAACTGGAAGAACAATACGTGATGAGATTATCAATCCGCAATGCACATCGCCTAAGGAAACATGACAATGGACCCACACCAATAATCGTCGTTTTTAGATACTGGACAGAGAGAGAAACCATTCTACGCGCGGGGAGAAACCTAGCCGGAACCGACAAGAGCATCAGAACAGATTTGCCGCCAGAGTTGAAACGAAAACGTGGGATGCTGGCGCGTAAAGCTTTCGAGCTCCGAAGTGAACAACATATTCAAGTCAGGGTCGTAGAACGCGGCATCGATATCTGCATCAAAACAAGAAAAACAGCACGGAGCCCTGGAAGAAGCTATCGGGAGACTGAAGAATCTTGGGCGAATATGTACAAATACAATAGGCATGTATCTGTATCTTTAAAATCAGCGGTTCAATTAGCCCAAAACTACGAACATAGCGTCATGACTGACAGCAGGCATCCCATGATACATTCGATCTTGGAGCCGAAGTTAGCCAAACGCTATGCGCATTGGGAATCTGTACGTCACAG
>NW_014577875.1:75753-79818 GCF_000485595.1 Priapulus caudatus | reverse complement strand
TCTAAGTGGACAAAAAGGGGGCGGCGTATTCGCGTTGGGGCGCGGCTTCGCCGCGAGCTGTGCGCTGCGCGCAAAAACCGGGGCCGCAAGTCCGTCAAGAGCATATATGATATAAAGAAGGCAGTGGCTACGGGTACGGTAGCCGTATCTTAATATCTCGAGGCTACGGGTACGGGAGTCCATTCGCTTTCATACTTAACGAGACAAAGATGAAAACAAACCGCATGTCCCTACGATGCCCCTACGCTGAGATAATAAGCGGTGAAAATCTGGTATTTTCGCTGAACGCCGACTAGATTAGTCAGTTACTGTGACCGTCTCTCGTGTGGGCGGAGTGTACGGCCCACACTGTGGCCAGTGTGTTGCTTTCGGTCGCCGCTGTGTAGCGCCATAGTGGCGCTGACTCACGTCATACTACCAGAGTTTACTATACATCCAGCGTGAGGTGGGCGTGAGGTGGGCACAGGTGGGGGTCATCACTATGGCAATCAATAACAGACGTCATTCATTCCATTTGTCAATCATTGACGGAAACACGCGAGGTTTACCGAAGTTATAACACTTCGAGAGACAGTCACAGTAACTGACTGATCTCGGGTCAGTTTTCGGCGAAAATACCAGATTTTCACCGCTCATTATCTCAGCGTAGGGGCATCGTAGGGACATGCGGTTTGTTTTATATGAACAAGGCAGGACAGCTGATCAATAATACTGCAAAGAATCGTCAAAATAACACGGGAAAGTTTATTAATTCGACTAATACTGCAACATGGTTTCAGCATTTTACCGTTGTACGCTCTCCTTCTTTATATGCTCTTGATATAATTAATATAAACACTGATCGTGCAGAATTTGGAAATTTATTATCTATTTATTATTATATATATTATCTATCTATGATTTATTATCTCTATTTATCATTGTTTCTCTCTTGCCATGTTTCTGTATTATTCTCCCTGTCCAGCTTTCTTCCTTGTTCATACAGTCTCCCTATATTATGCTCCCCCTCTCTGTCTCACTCTGACCCTGTGCCTACCACTCTCTTCTTCCCTCCCTCCACCCCACCCTTCTTTTCCCCTCTCATGCTTACCTGTGTTCTCAATGTCTCTGTTGCTTCCTGCCTCATTCCCACATCTCTCTTTGTTTCTCTATCTCTTTCTTCAGTCTATGTTCTCGTTCCCATTTCTTCCTGTCATTATCCCCATATCTCACCATACTCCCACTCCCTCTCTCCTCCCCTCATTCTTTCTTGCTGCTAACATTCTGTTTACTATCATTGCCTCATTTGTCCCTCTTTCTACCTAACGAGTGCTAATACTTACAGGAGGAGACGATCGCCGGGTGTTGCTATGGGACGTGGAGGAGGCAATAAATGGCCGAGGGCATCCCATTGCTATGGACGGAGAGCATAACAGTAACATATTCTGTCTGGCATTCGACAACAGCAATAAGCACCTCTTCTCAGCAGGTAGATGTGGACCAGGCGCTAGTTTCAATTTATTTTTATGTAGTTCTAATCTATATCCTGATCGATACATCGCTAATTTCGTTGAGGACGTAGAGTATTTTTCGTCATTATTACAAATGATCGTGTGACGGATAGCTCTGCGGGTGTTAATGAACATGTATGTAGTGTTTGGTTTTTAACGTTATCGCTAAATCGTTCACGTTTTGTGATGTGCACCGAGAAACGAATCAAAATGGTAAGGTAACGTGTGTTTTGCCGTCTGCTACTGTATACGCCATATTTTTCGCGTACAGATATTTTCGCGAATTCAGACTTGATGGACAATTTCGCGAGTGGTTAATTTCGCGGTCGGTGAATTATGAATTATTCGGTATTATTCGGTATGAATTATTTGCGTGTTGTCATTTTCGCGTTCACAAAATTCGCGAAAATTAAACCACCGCGAAATATACAGCGTATATACAGTATGTTGCTAAAATTGTAGCCTATTACTAAACAAATGTAACCATATGTGGTTGGTAGATACAAATGTTTTAGATTTAATGAATGTTGAATTGATAAAAATCTGATGAGTAGAATCACTGACGTAAGCTTCTAAATATTTCTTCAGGGAATGATGAACAAGTGGTGATACATGATATTGCTACGTAAGTACACAGCGTAAATTGCTCTGAGCTTTTCCTAAGCATGATCTTAAGCCTATGTCCAAACTATTGGCAGGCCTTTTTGGCCAGGGGAAACACTGAAGATATGTTACAAAAATCAAACACGCATGTGCGGTATGATGGCTTGAATCATTTTCCAGTTTCTGCAGTCATAGGTACACCCTAGGTCATAGGCATTTCCCTGTCAAAATAGTTAATTATAAGATTTGATTTATGCATCGTATCGATGTATGAGTTCATCCGTCACACCGTTTGCAGTAAGCTTACATGTGACATATATATTTTCTCGCCTGCAAGCGCCGCGTCACCATTGCAGTAAAGTTACGCGTGACGTATATATATATATATTTCTCACCTGCCGCGCCACCGTTACACATGACGTATATATATATGTATATATAATCGCGACGAGTGAGAAATATAGTTATACATATTATAATCTCGCCGACGTGCACCATCGTTGCAGTAAGCTTACGCGTGACGTATATATGTATATATATTTCTCACCCTGCTGTGCCACCGTTGCAGTAAGCTTATGCGTGACGTATGTATATATATTTCTCGCCACCGCGCGTCATTGTTGGCAGGAAGGCGACGGTGGATGTGTTTCAGCATGACGAAGCCGTGTACGGAATCTCCGTCGAACCGGACAACGACAACGTGTTTGCGAGCGCCTGCGACGACGGACGCATACTCATCTGGGACATCAGAGAGCCACCGAGTACAGGTAGGTAGAGGAGGCCTGACGAGCGCAGGTACGCTTAACGAGTACAGGTAGGTAGCAGACACATGACGAGCACAGGTACGCCTAACGAGCACAGGCACACCCAACGAGTACAGGTAGGTTGCAGGTGCCTGATGAGCACAGGTGGGTAGCAGATGCCTGAGGAGCAGCGAAACCTGAGAAAACGCGTCGTTGCTAGAATGACCTTTCCATGTGCTGTTGCCTTCTAACGCGGGTGCGGATGGCGGAATTCATATATATATATATATATGTATATCACATATATTAAAATGTAATATATGTGTATGATGACCTTTTAGACGTATTATCTAGGTTGTCATCTCACCATGCCAGGGGTAGAAATTAGTTTGAAAATTTACAGGCCCTCCGGGCCTGTAGGTAAGGGATTTTACAGGCCCGCCAGGCAAATTACAGGCCCGCATCATTCCCTGGACACCGCAGCATTAAAAAAAAAAAAAGCCTGAAATTTGAAATTTTTACAATGGTTTACGTTCGTACGCACAAACAGGCATTTAGGTACGTCTCCATCATCATCATACACACGCACGTGTTCACACACACCCACACTGATCATTTACTGTGTGGATCATACATCTGGAATGATAAAGCTAATGTTTGGGACATATAGGGCAGAGAAAAACAACGCTCCGTAGGGTCGGTTAGTTGATTTTATGGCAAGCGCAAATAACAAGGTTGAGTAATGTAAACATCTAAGGAACCAGCCAAATCAGGCAAAGATAGGGTTGAGTTTTTCCTGACAGACGTGAAAGTTGAACACACACACCCCACCTCACCTCACCTACACTCACATCACCTCACACGCACACACACCCATACACTCGCCTCATGTTGAGTTTGTGGCTTGCTGGATACGGCATTGACTGCTTTAGTCACAACTTGCCATGTATTTTTATTAACTACAGCTGCTAGTTGCCAGCAAAACTTCTAAACAGTCCTCGTTCTCTGTCCCACTTCATAAATTATGAAGTCAATTTCCTCTGCGGAAATATTCCGCCTCTTTTACAGTTGCCGTGTATATTTTAAATAACTTTGCTCTCACCACAATCTTTGAGAATGTCGCTATAGGAGATAGGTGGCTAGTTCATAAATACTTGCTTTACGATACCTTACGCGAACCCACGAACTGCAGCAGAGCAACGATATAATAAAGTTCATACTTGGACTAG
>NW_014577875.1:73029-75327 GCF_000485595.1 Priapulus caudatus | reverse complement strand
AGACAATTATTATTATTTACTGTATAATTCAACATGCTATATTACCTAATATTATTTTAAAACAGTATACTGATCGTTTGTTAACTACCAGTGATACTATATTGTTTACATCCAAACGTGAAATGCGCGGGGATGCGCGAATTACTCCACAACCTAGCGCACGTGAACAGTGAGCGTGCCGCACGACCCGTGCACGTAAATAAACCCTGGCCAACACAATGTAAAGCCTGGGACACACCATGCGAATTTATTCGCACGTTCGCGGCGATCATATCCGCGGCGAAAATATTCGCACCCGCATGCGATAATTGAGCGGACACACCATGCGCATTTGCATATTCGCACGTCTGCAGCGTACACACTACACGCGATCTACTGGCGCCACACGGCTCCACCATGGCTCCAACAGTCATGTGGTCACGTGATTAGCATACTGATCAATGATTCGCTGCATTATAACAATCGACTATTATTCGCACTAGACTGGTACCCGTCCCTTCCCACAGGCTCGATATAGGCCTATATCGAGCTTGTGAGAAGGGACGGGTACCAGTCTATATTCGCACGTCCGCAAGAGAAAATATCAAACGTTTGATCGCTGCGAATTTCGGTGCGGATGAAATTCGCAGCGAAATTCGCCCGCGCTTGAGCGGACACACCATGCGAATTTCGCTTTGATTTTACAATCGCAGCGGACGTGCGAATAAATTCGCATGGTGTGTCCCCCGCTTAAGGTTCACTGCCACTAGCCAAAAGTAATCTCCACCCACTTCTTATTGATTTTTGGTATGCCAACGCTGCTAGTCTGGATTCAGGAACCTGTGCTAACCTGTGCGTCCGAACATCCCACGCACGTTTCTTGAATGTCAACTAAAGTTGTGTGTGAGGTGTTCTAAATTTTCATGCGGCGGCATTTTTACTTGAATCCGGTGCTGAGATCACTAGTGCATGCTGCTAGTTGCATGCTGGGGGTGGATTTTCTACGGGCCCGTCGGTCCTGTTAGTATTAGAAATGCAGGCCCGAGCCTTAAAATACGGGCATCGGGCCCGCGGGCCCGTTAGGATTTCGAACCCTGCATGCTATCATATATATTGATTGTGTGGAATGCTACGGCATGGAAATCCCCGTTTACCATTTTGCGTTGTGAGCAGCAGTGTAATTGTCGTGTTTCAGAACCCTTCATGCTGGCCGGCTACATCTCTGCCTTCCATGCCGTCATGTACAACCCAGTCGATCCGAGATTAGTGGCAACGGCAAACTCAAAGGAGGGCATCGCTTTGTGGGATGTTCGTAAGCCACGATCGTAAGTATCTGAGCGTGGAGAACGTTGGCCTTTGGCGAGGAATCGATGTAAAATCTCGTTATCTTCTAGGAGGATCTGTGCGAGTAGGTATGACGTAAGTACGTGCATTGTAAACTGAATACTGAACGTGAGCAAATATCTGTAAAATAATTAAGTTTGAAGTCGTATAATTTGGGTTGCGTATTGCTGGATGTGAAGGAATGTGCTCGTATTTGAAATTCTGAGATTTGTCTTCCGCCGACGCTGTGTCTGTTCGATTTGTGAATGTGTGAAATATTCATCGCATTAAATTGCGTTGAAAGTCCAAATTTTAGTTTGCTAACCCTGCAGGCTAGGTGGATTCGAAGGGCAGCCAATATGGCAGTGCCCTACTCCAATCACTGCATATCGTTAGTTACGAGCCATCCTGTGATAGATGCACGGCGCAACATGATGCGTTGGAAGCGAGTTCGCATTTGTTTGTTGGGGGTTGGGGTCAAACCAGCATCAAGCGATTCTCGTCGGACGAACCCGTTCCCCGACGTGTTCCGCGAGCGCCGGCTTGACTTTGCTTACCTCACCGCAGAACTTTGACTCGCACACATTTTTCTGCGTCTTGCGCGCACAGGTGCATCATGCGGTACGGAGGCTGCCGCTCGCAGCAGAGCTGCATGAGCATCCGCTTCGACTCGCTGGGGCGGCACATCTTCGCGCTGCGGCGTAAGACGTGCCCGGTGCTGTACGAGCTGTCGCGCGCGGAAGCGGCGTGCGAGTTCGACCACCCGACCTACTACAACTCGTGTACAATGAAGAGCTGCTGCTTCGCCGGTGACAGAGACCAGGTGAGATAGAGAGGAGAGAGGAGGGAGATAGAGAGGGGATAGGAGGGAGATATAGAGGGGATAGGAGGGAGATAGAGAGGGGATAGGAGGGAGATATAGAGGGGATAGGAGGGAGATAGAGAGGGGATAGGAGGAAGAGTGAGAGGGGATAGGAGGGAGATAGAGGGGGGATA
>NW_014577875.1:59719-69652 GCF_000485595.1 Priapulus caudatus | reverse complement strand
CCAAGGTGAGCTATAGTGTCATTGACACTTTCATTTTACGTTGGTCTCACGTTGTTTGTGTTTTCCTGTGTTGCGACAGTCAAGAAGCTGAATGAAGCTGCTCTGGTTCTTGAGGATCATCGATCTATAGTCAACCAGGTCAGGAGCAACCCCTCAAACAACCTCATAGCTTCGTCCGGAGTCGAGAAAATCATCAAGGTGAGAAGGAGTTTGGATAACGAATCACACACATGACGGATGTTCGTTCGCACTGCCATAATGTGCAGACAAATAATGGCGTCTCCCATTGCGAGACAATGCGTCTGTAGAATCACTAATTTTTACGGACGCATTGCATATATATAATAGCAGAATGATGAGTCTACATGATAGCATTATCGTAATCTTAGCGTGACACATCAACTGTAGATGTTGCAGTTGTTTTAGGTACTGCTCTTATCTGTCTGCGGCACAATATAGATGATAGAGTTTCGTCTCTCGTCATAGCAGTGGCAACGATTTTCCGATCGTTGAAATAATGTCAACGTGCCCAGATATCGTGGGAGTCGTGGCAAAGATATCAAACCTGCCAGAGTCATCAGCATGATATCAAAAGATGTGAAACATGCGAGTGACTGGCGATGATATCAAACGTGTCAGATATCGCGAGTCGCTAGCGACAATATCAGACGTGTCAGATATCGCGAGTCACCAGCAATGATATCAAACCTGTCAGATATCGCGAATCACTGGCGGGTTGGCCAGATGATATCCAAAACGGCAGATATCGCGAATGTCACAGCAATGATATCAAAACCTGTCACCGAACTATCGCCGAATCACTGCGATGATATCAGACGCTGTCAGATATCGCCGCGATGTCACGGCAATCATATCAGAACGTGGTGCAGATATCGCGGAGGTCGCTAGCCGACAATATCAGACGTGTCAGATATCGCGAGTCACCAGCAATGATATCAAACGTGTCAGATATCGCGAGTCACCAGCAATGATATCAAACCTGGTTCAGATGATGTGCGTGTCACCGCAATGAATCAAGAGTACAGATAATCGCGAGTACCCGCGATGATATCAAACGTGTCAGATATCGCGAGTCACCGGCAATGATATCAAACCTGTCAGATATCGCGAGTCACTGGCGATGATATCAAACGTGTCAGATATCGCGAGTCCACCGGCGATGCATATCAAACCTGCTCAGATATTGCGTACTTGTCACCGACAAATGCATATCAGTGCACGTGACCAGATAGTCGCCGAGTCACGGCGATAGATATCACAACGTGTCAGATATCGCGAGTGCACCGCATATTGATATTCAAACCTGTCAGATATCGCCGGACCGTTCACGCGATGACCCATCAAAACTCTGTCAGATCCCTCGCGAGTCACACAGCAATGATATCAAATACCCTGTCAGATATCGCGAGGCACGCGGCGGTGAGAGTGCGAGACCCAGTTCCTAAACTGTCAGAATATCGCGAAGTCACCGGGCAATGATAATCAAAACTGTCAATATCGCGAGTCACCGTGCGGCAGGACGATGATATCAAACGTGTCAGATATCGTAACATGGCAGCGACGATTGCTCATCGACGGAGCTAATACGGTCGGACGAAGATTTTGCCCAAATGTTTAATTGCCGCGGCGATGAGCGACGTGTATCGTCTCACGCACGCGTGGGGGCAGCTTAAACAGCTTCTCGCATCCTTGCTTGCAGCTGTGGAGTCCCATGCACCTGCCCGGTGGCTCAGGTGGTACAGGCAGCGGCGGCGAGGAAGGGGAGGAGACGCAGTGTGGCACCGATCGTCCGATCTTCAGCCACGAACAGTACATCAACCTGGGTGCTGCGATCTGGTCAGTATAGAACCTTTACTCGCACGCTCGTCTGCCCTTAAATTGCGCTCGCTCTCCCCTATATATGATGTGTATTACATCCCGCATTTAACAATGCCCCCCTCCACATTTAAACAATTCACTTCACCTTTAATGTCTCCACTTTTAACAGCATCCCCCCACCTTTAATATTACTCTCTCTCTCTCTCTCTCAGTCTCACCCATGTAGATGATGTGTAGGATTCCTGTAACAATATCCTGCCACCTGTAATCACACGTGCTCTCTCGCTCACCCATGTAGATGATGTGTAGGATTCCTGTAACAATATCCTGCCACCTGTAATCACACGTGCTCTCTCTCACCCATATGTAGATGCATGTGAAAGGATCCTGTAAACAATATCCTGCGCCACCGTAATCACACGTGCTCTCTCTCACACCCATGGATAGCATGATGTGTAGGTATTCCTGTAAACAATTATCCACCCACCTGTAATCACACGTGCCTCTCTCTCTCTCCCAGGTAGATGAGGGTAGGCATTCCTGAACAATATCCTGCAGCCTGTAATCAACACGTGCTCTCCTCGCTCTCACCCATGCTAGATGATGTGGTAGGATTCCTCTAACAATATCCCGCCACCTGTAATCACACGTGCTCTCTCTCTCACCCATGTAGATGATTGTGGTAGAGACCTTCCTGTAACAATAACTCCTGCCACCTCGTAACACACGTGCTCTCTCTCTCTCACCCATGTAGATGATGTGTAGGATTCCTGTAACAATATTCCTGCCACCTAGTAAATCACACGCCCCTGTCTCTCTCGTCACCCAAATGCTAGTGAACTGTGTAGTGTTCTGCTAAACTAACTATCCCGCCACCTGTAATCACACCGTGCACCTCGTCTCTCACCCATGTAGGAGATGGATGTGTAGGATCTCCTGTAACAATATCCCTGCCACCCTGCCTAATCACACGTGCTCTCTCTCTCTCACCCATGTAGATGATGTGTAGGATTCCTGTAACAATATCCCGCCACCTGTAATCACACGTGCTCTCTCTCTCACCCATGTAGATGATGTCGCACGACTACAGCCAGAATTCTCAGGAGGAGGACCCGCGCATGCTTGCCTTCTTCGACTCCCTCGTGCAGCGCGAGATCGACGGCTCCTCCCCCTCCTCCTCCCCCTCCTCCTCCCCGTCCTCCTCCTCCCCTTCCTCCCCTCGCGCCGCTCCCACCTCCAGCGGCGACGAGAACGGAAGACTCGATCCGCTCGCCTCCGCCATCTTGCTTGGCGCCGCGACGACCGCCATGCAGGCGATCAGCGACGTCGTCGTCGACCTCGACGCGCGGTTGCTGAGCAACGCGCTCGTCGGCGGTGGCGCCCCCCGGGGGGCGTCAGCGGCGTCGTTCCGGCTCGGCAGGAAGACAATCGCGACGCTGATCGCACGGAAGCGGAGTCAGGCGGGGCGCGCGCGACGACGACGGCGGCGGCATGGGAGTGACAGTGGCGCCCCCAGCGACGACGAGGCAAAGCGGAGGCGGCGGCGGCGCTTTCAGTTCTCGGACGAGTCGTCGGACAGCGATGGCGACATAAGAACGTCTGGTGGCTGCGTGGTGAGCGCACCTCGCGCGCTGACGGCCGCGCGACGCGACGAGGAGTATGCTGCCATCGTCGCCACCGGGGGGCGCCACGAAACTCGCGACATGACGGCACAGTACGCCGAGGACACAAGCGAAGACGAGCGCCCCCTGGTGTCCCCGGAACACGCCGAGGAGCGCCCCCTGTCATTCCTGAGCCGCGCGGAGGAGTCCGGCCCCTTGGCGTTCCCCGAAGTTACAGAGCCGCGGCAGGAGCGCCCCCTGGCAAGCGACGACGACGACGCGGTGGGTCTCTCGACACGTGCGATCGCGGCTGTGCTGCAGCGGCGCGCTCCGGTGGCGGACGACCGTCGCCGGCGTCTGCTGAGGAAGCGAGCACGGCTGCTGCGCGACCACTCTGATGACTCGGACAGCGGAGACGCGGACGGCAGGGGACGGCGGGCCGCGGAGAGTGAGGGACAGAGACCAGCAGACGACACGCCGCAGCTGTGTGATCGTGAGGGATGCCGGACGATGGATGGGGGACATGCGCCGCAGGCGGGGGACGATCGTCCGTGCTCGTGTGCGTTCTGCGTTGCCACATCTGGCCTGGACGTCATCCCACACGAGCGGACACCACACCGCCATGGCAACGACAACGACGAAACCGACACGATGTCGCACGGGGCCGCCACAGTGGACTCACCCCTGCACGAGGCGCGTGGGGGCGCAATGGGTGCATGCGCGACATTGCCAGCAGGCTCTTGTAAGAGGTCGCTTGAGAACGCGTCGGCAGTTAAAGGTGCGGCGGAGAGGTGGCGTGAGAGCACGTCAGGAGGCGATCCCGCATGCAAGAGGCGACGTGAGAGCGTGCCGGCAGGCAAGTCAACGCACGAGAGATCGCGTGAGCACGCGTCGTTGAGAGGCGACTTGGAGAGCAAGCCACACGAGAACGCGTCAAGAGGTAACTCTGCGCACGAGATTGTGCGTGAACACGCTTCATCGCGAGGTAACTCCGCACGGGCCAGGCCGTGTCAGCACGCGTCGGTAGGCAACTCCGTGCACGTCCACAGTAACAGCATGCCAGCAGACGACCCAGCACGCACAAGACCGGCGGAGAGCGAGCGGAGAGGCGACTCTACGTCCGTGAGCGAGATTTCGTCCGACGGTCGACGCACGACGCGGGAACCACGGCCGAGTCCGTCTGCGCTCTCTGACCACCCCGCTACCGGTGCCCCCGAGAGCTGCTGGCGAAACAGCTTCCTCGCGAGGGACTCGAGCGAGAGAGAGGGCGCCGCTGTCATCAACGGTGGCGTCCTCTACTGGCGACGTGGCGACGCCGCTTCCGCCTCGAAGGCGCCGCCGATCGCCGATGCATGCGATGAGCCCGTCGCCGCGGCAACCGCGACCGAGCGAGGAGACGCCGAGGTCGCCACCTGGGGCCCGAGGAGCTGGTCGGTGGAGGGCGGGTTTCGGGGGGAGGGGCGGGAGAGTGGCAGACGACGGCGCGGGGGACGGGGCGACGCCTCGGACACGGTGGATCATTGGGATGACCCGCCCTCGTGACGCGTCTGTCCCTCCTCCCTTCCACCCCAAGGAGCTAAATATAACAAGGAGAGGAAGCGGATTGGCTGTATGCTTTTCGCATCAAGGACGCCATCTATGGACCATAATCAGCTGAAACGGCTGTGCAGACCCGAACCCAGAGACAATAGAACACTAATCTGTTCTAGGCCAATATGACCAAATATGGCGGCGCTTCCTCTCCTTGTAATATTTAGCTCCTCCCTTCCACCCGACCATACCATTCTCATTGCCTCACAGTCACAGTAAAACCCGGATACAAAACATCGGGAGTGAATGATAGCGTATTGTAGTCACTGTTATCACTTATTTTTTACTCCTGCATATGCAGTAGAGCACGATGAGTATTTTATACGGATAAGTACAATACGGTGCAGTTTTTTCGGAATAAATACGACCACCACATGTAATATATTACAATCATTACAAGCGTTACATATTTACTTAGTAGCGTACAAATGATTAGGAGTAAAATCATCGCTCCTGATAGGATCATGAATGTACGTGCGTACGAACGATCTTGGATTTTTAGAGATGTCTGCCACGACGCAGCCATGACCATGCGTTCTGATAAGAAAACAGCTAATGGAATACATAAACGTTATCACATATATGTTAAACGGAAGGTTACGGTAAATACTTCGGAAGACGATCTAAATCGCATGCATTGATAAGCATTACAGCTAGAATTCACGATGAAAATCGAAAGTCATGTTTTAGCTCTCGCTCAAGTGAACTTGGGAGAATTTGCGTGTAATATACACTATGATTAAAAATATCGCCTGCGTACATTTTGTTGTAAGTTCGTAGCTTAGAGACGATGTATAGCCTATTCGTCTCTCCAGTAAATCTAGTGAGCTGTGCATCGTAACTGCCTTGAATTCAGACATGAATTTTCTATGAAAGGCTAAATCCACTCCCCCATCTAAAACATGTTATGTTAACATTATATATATCCGTCTTTTATGGTCTTTGATGTGTATGACCATGTAATTAAATATTTGAGCCAGCCATAATAATGCTGTCCTGTGCATCATTTAGTATTTGCGCATTTTGAATTACATACACCGAATTGCGATTAACTGAATCACAGCGTCAAGTTCATCGAACGAAAAAAGAAAGGAATGACCATGCACCCATAACATAACGTACAGGTCTGTCCGCACATAATTTACAAGTCACGCTACTTGACTACTAAGAGTTAGACGTGCGAGAGCTACATGTGCGCTTTGTATGTGTGGTTGCGTTCATGGGCAGTGCTATTGTCATTACACACCGGATAGCTGTGTGCTTGCATGTATGGAAAGCCATCCCCTTCAAAAATAATTTTCAAACATTTAAAATACACAATTTTAAATCAAATTAATTACACAATTAAACAATTCAAATTAATTAATAAAAATGCAAATTATTTTATATTGTTCGAGAAATTTAAATTCAAAATTTAAAATCAATTCACAGAATAACAAGTCAATTTATTAACTTGCAAATTAATTCACAACTTTTCAAAATAATTGCCTGATGTACAAATTCCTTCACGACTCTCATCTCTTTCATGACTGTACAATAGTAACCAATATTTGGCAACAAATCCAATCATGGATCATTGATAATATCAGGAGTAAGATAATATAGGCTATCTAGGTATATATAATATATCCTATATTATCTTACTCCTGATAATATAGGTATTAGAATAAACTTAACAAAAAATAAATGTATATTTGGCATCTTGGAGAAAAACCAAGAAATAATAATTTTTTTAATTATAGTTATAAAATTTCATATCTATAGAACTGATGCAGGTGTCGAAACACTAAACCATTTTTGCTAGATTATTCACCGTCATATTATTATTGAAACGTTGCAATTAAGTTCCTGCGGGTGTGATAATCATATGCCTGTCACATTCAAAATATATATTCCAATAGGAACTTCACGCTGTATCAACTGGGACATGCAGTTTCATTTTTCGTGATTTTTTTATGCACGATCGACGCGCACTTATTCCCAAGTTCTTGTTCCGGCAAAAACTCAGATACACGATTGAGTTTTGCTCGCATTCATGCACGCTCGCGCGCGAAAGTATAGACACGCACCAGGGGCGGATTCAGACGGTCTAGATTTCAAAGTGCCCTTCGAAATTTACAGAAAATACAAAAAATACAGAAAACAATTTGATGGAATTTGGCTATATTCTTTATTTGTGTTCTTTTTCTTCTGATTGACAGGACTTGAAGGAATTCAAAATTTTACATGGTAACAAAACTAGCTTTGATATCTGAAAAAGAAGGGAAGTGCTTGAATCATTCTGCATTAATTGCTGGTGGGTATGCAAAGCGCAGGGAAAATGAAGCAGAAATAAAATTCCATATGGTTTTTAACTGCTTGACTAAATGTGTGCTCAAATGGTGCCCTAGGGACCCTTGAAATTTTGAAATTTCCTGGGGGAGGCCCCCCAGACCCCCCGCCATGTCCCCTTGTTGAGGGATGGGCCCTTAAAATCTGGAAAAATACTGTCTAGCCTCAGCCCTGGATCGATCCGCCCTTGCGCAC
The DNA here is from genome assembly GCF_000485595.1 of Priapulus caudatus. Classification (NCBI taxonomy): domain Eukaryota; kingdom Metazoa; phylum Priapulida; class Priapulimorpha; order Priapulimorphida; family Priapulidae; genus Priapulus; species Priapulus caudatus. The sequence continues at coordinate 62,096 of NW_014577875.1, read as the reverse complement.
ACGCCCGTCCGCCCGCGTGCACGCACGCACACACGCGCACACGCGCACACGCGCGCACACACACACACGCGCGCGCGCGCGCGAAAACACCTGCACCACTGATCTCTATTATACTAACTTTATTATAATAGTAGAGATCAGTGACCTGCACGCACGATGCACGCACACACATGTTGACACAGTTCTTATGCAAATAATAAACTGATATACGCTTGGCCTGACCCCGCTCGCCCGACACACACGTTAAAAAAATTTCGCTTTTACCGCACATAATTATATACCTAAACGCTTCAACTCTTCGTGAACTATTTCGTAACGAACGCTTTCCTATTCTCGGACTGTGTACCGACTTTTTCTACAGCATTCTCAATCGTAATTTAGCTACATATAATTAGGCTCGGAAAACAAATTTATAAATAGAAACGCGCGGTGCTACGATATAGGTAGTACCGGTAACAATAAAATTTGACGTCAACAAAGAAACCTATATATATTGCACGTCCAAATTGGTTACATCGAAATCTGGCTAGCATATGCGTCTCACTGGCACAGATGTTTTTATTCCACACAAAATATTTGAACTGGCAACCTTAGTGGCCTATTTAACCCTGGACGTGCATGCATGTGGTTCAGTGTAACACAAACTGCGAAATTACAAATTGTATTTACAGGCTACAGCATTCTGAAGTCATATATTCGTAAATTATAGCTATATAGCTCTGTGTAGACGTACGTACGTCATGGCGTGCACTATGGCCGGGTTGTGTTGTATGTTGTGGGAAACGCCCGTAGTTGTGATATTTTTAGAATATTTGTTTACTAATGTTTGGGCATGATCTAGCCTCTAGGCTCAATCCAGACCAGTTCTAACCAGACATGCGGTTTCCTTATAAGTGGTGACTGTGGGGTGTGAATAAAACCCGGACCCGTTATAAGTGGGGGTGTGTTTACTCATACCTCAGTTAGGTTAGCGATTGGTGGGTGTGCGCTTCTCAACCAATCTGTGACTAGCTAGCTATGACGTTTATGATGGACCATACTAAGTAGAAGTTACTCGTGGTGGTGTCCGTTTCGCTCACATATGTCATGTCATTACGCATAGATTATATACAACACATATATATGTGTTGTATATATCTATGGATTACGTAACAGGAAAAAACACCCTCCTCCTTAACCATAATATAAATTTAATCAAAATTTACAGTTCATGGAGTAACGCCAGCTCTAATAAAATTATCAATTTTATTCGACCCCTATTTCATGCAAAATAGGTTCTTCCGATCGACGTACGATACAAAAGTCAAGGGCTACAGTGCAGAATGTCCGCGAGCAGCTATTGTGTATGATCTATCCACGTTGCGACGCACGCTTTGACACGCCATACGCAGCAGCTGTAGCGTGCACGTTATAGTTGGTAACCTAGAGGCTAGTATTGGTAAGTGTAGATCATACTAGATGAACGTTTGTAGTGTAACTAGTGTTGGACGTTGTTGACGCGTGGGCGTATGTACGAATGTTGTTGTAAATCTTGTACGTGTGAAGTTGGAAAAGTAAGCTGTGGCCATTTATTCAAGCTTGACGAAACAAATAACGTTTTAACTTGACGTGATGTAGTAGGGTAATTAATAATAATAATATATAATATATATTAAAAATTATTATATATTTGTTAGATCGGTAGACTACGTATATATGTAGTTTGTGAATTCCAGCATTTAATGGCGCACATTCGTGACCTAAATTCCAAATAACGTACCATACCACAGGCCCTTGGCTCTTAATATAGACTTATAATTTTATAATTTATAAGAGACTTATAATTTATTATAAGAGACTTATAATTTATAATAGACTTTATAATAGACTATACCACAGGCCGCTTCGCTCTTAATATAGACTTATAATTTTTCGAAACTTGAGCCTCCAAGGGCCTGTGACCATACCAACGAAATTAGAACGTGGTTGAATATGGCATATGTGTTTTGTTTCATAATTCGATTTTTGTTTTATGGTTTATGATTAAATAATCAAATATTATATGCGATAAATCAAATGTTACATGCAATAAATCAAATGTATGTGATAAATCGAATGTTATATGTGATAAATCGAATGTTATATGTGATAAAATGTTATATGCAATAAATCGACAATAATTCCCTGTTTTAAATGTTCACATTATTTGATTATATATCAGAAAATAGAATCAAACCATTCGATTATGGCATCAAACCATTCGGTTTTGAATCGAAATATTCGATCTGTGAATCGAACCATTCAATTCTGGAATCGAATCATTATTTATATTCCTTATACCTTCTATTATCTACTCCTGATATATATATATATATATATATATATATATATATATATA
>NW_014577875.1:57132-59709 GCF_000485595.1 Priapulus caudatus | reverse complement strand
TGCATATATATATATTATCTGCGAATCGAACCATTCCGTCTTTCGATTCTGGAATCGAATCATTCGATCCGTGAATCGAATCATTCGATCCGTGAATCGAATCATTCGATCGATTCCAGGATCGAATGATTAGATTCCAGAATCGAATGATTCGATTCACGGATCGAATGATTCGATTCACGGATCGAATGATTCGATTCCAGAATCGAAAGACGGAATGGTTCGATTCGCAGATAATATATATATATATGCATGTTTAAACTTTAAATGTTACCTTTGATATTTTTCCTATATATATTCAATTCACATCGAAGACATTTGCGTGATCGAGAATATATAAGAATATATAAGCAGATCGCATTATTTAATTCACGGATCGAATGCTTTAATTCACGGATCGAATGCTTCGATTCACGGATCGAATAATGCGATTAATTCAGAGTCGCATGGTTCGATGCGGTGCGTGCAGGAGGGATCTACATAATACAGAGATCGACTGATTCGATTCTAAAATCGAACGATTCTAAAATCGAACGATTCGATTCCAAAATCGAACGATTCTATTCCATAATTGAATGGTTTGATTCCAAAACCGAATGGTTTGATGCCAGGATCGAATGGTTTGATTCTCTTTTCTGATATAAAATCAAATAATGTGAACATTCAAAACAGTAAATGCATAATACAATCGAATTAACATGCATGGTATCAAATGATGCAATTGTACTTTTGGCAGGGAATTATTGTCGATTTATTGCATATAACATATGATTAAATAATCAAATATATTATATGCGATAAATCAAATGTTATATGTGGTAAATCGAATGTTATATGTGATGAATCGAATGTTATATGTGATAAATCGAATGTTATATGTGATAAATCTAATGTTATATGTGATAAATCGAATGTTATATGTGATAAATCTAATATTGTTATATGTGATAAAATCAACCATGCATAAAACAAAAAATCGAATTATGAAACAAAAAACATGCCATACGGCCCAAGCCTAGTTTAGCACAGATGAGAACACACTTTTGATTGTAATTACCTCAGAAGAAACAGCCATGTGATATAGCACCTATCAGTGACGCCTTCAAACACAGACTATATTATAGTTACTGTAATATCGAACATATAGGCTATCGTATATATGATATCATACGTAATGTTCAGTTTCAAAGCCCCGTACGCACCATATATGATTGTAGACTAGAGACTGATGATATATGAGATGTATGATGGTAATGTATATGAACTGATGATTATGAGATAATAATACTTATTAGATTATTATGATTAGCTCTTGATGAGATGTATACTCTACTCTTACCCTAGCTCGATCCAGTACTATAGCCCGCGTAAAGTATATATACAGGGGTGTAAATCCGTACCGAGGAGTGGGGGGGGGGATGATCGGGGATAGCCGGGGGCAAAATTAACCTTGGCTGCCGCAGGCAGGCCCGCGTGCTGTAGGCATGTCAGTGCTAGGGGGGTCTGGCTGGGGGCATGCCCCCCATAAAATTTTGAAATATTTAAGCCATTTTCCTGCAATCTGAAGCATACTGTGGGCCATATTCTCATGTCTGATCACACTATCTCAACCCTAGACTCAACCCTACAAGTTAGGATTCAAAACACTTTTCATGACTTTTCAGAGAGCGTACACAGTTAGGTTACTATAGACTCCTGGTAATAATACATGTATTAAAACACAGGTAAGAATTGCAATTTCTCACAATTTCACGTGTTTTTGTATGTTTGCAACCATACTTTTTGGCTATTCTTTTTTTTCTCTCTTTTTAGCTCACCTTGACATCGTCAAGCTGAGCTATTGCCATGGGTCGTCGTCCGTCGTACGTCCGTCTGCCTGTCCGTCAACATTTGGTTTCGGTCAACGATAACTCAGGAACCGTTTGACCCACATGTTTGAAATTGGGTATAGTTGTTACTGCTATGCTCCCATATTGAACGTCTTATTTTGGAGCACGCCAGTCGACGTACTTTCGAGCCACGGCAATTCTTTTGCCAAAAATGGGAATTGTCATTAGTCAGTTCAGGTTCAATGGATTTTGCTCATTTTTGGTATGTGAATGAATAAGCGCTAAGGTTTTGATTTAAAAAAAATTATGCAAATTAGGTAGGGTTTGGCAATTGTATAGTATATATATCTATAGACACGCAGATATTAAACAGTCTGTGGTGTCACACTCGTCTGGTTTGTTTTACAAGATTTCATTGACAATATCTTTAATGCAAAATTCCTGCTATGAACATATTATGATTTATACTATTATTATTAGCTCACCTTGACATCGTCAAGCTGAGCTATTGCCATGGGTCGTTGTCCGTCGTACGTCCGTCCGTCCGTCCGTTCGTCAGTCCGTCCGTCCGTCCGTCCGTCAACGTTTCGCTTCGGTCAACGATAACTCAGGAACCGTTTGGCCCACATGTTTGAAATTGGGTATAGTTAATTGTTACTGCTATGCTCCCATATTAAACGTCCTATTTTGAAGCACGCCAGTCGACGTACTTTCGAGCCACAGCAATTTTTTTGGCAAAAATGGGAAA
>NW_014577875.1:55003-57122 GCF_000485595.1 Priapulus caudatus | reverse complement strand
TACGATGGGAGCTTCCATCTTTAATCTGAAGACACTTAAACGTATGCGCCATCTTGTGGCAACTTTCATAACGATCCCAACAAACATTCCTTTGAGAAGGTTCCTGATACCATCCTTGTGCCCTCCACTGTTTCGGCGTGTATGTGAACACATTTGGGACTAACAGGGTTTACTAGAATCCCACCACTCCACCACAGAGTCACCGCAGTATAGACGTTAGATGAGCGCTGTCGCTCCGCGGCACTTGTTTGTGGTGAGCTACAGTGTCATTGACACTTTCATTAGAATATAGTGAGCAAATAGCCTACATTACTGTTTTACCTGAATGATATCACACCATAATTTATCAACATTTTACAAATTTGAAATCGAAAATGCAAGCGTGAAACATGACATTGATTTAAAAAAAGAAAGAAATAGAAATTGCTGTTACCAGCCATCTGGGCCAGTGCAAAAAAATCTGAATTTCGTCCCCCTGGGTTATAGTAATGCTGAGAGTGTCTATTTCCCCCAGGGTATACTGCCGGAACGTACCCTGGTATTATCTAATATGCCGGACCGTACCTCGCCTACTCCACTAACGAGTCTAGGGAGTCGCCTATATAGGCCTACTCCCTAACCCGAACCATAACCCTAACCCTAACCCTAACCATATCAAATAGTTACCAGGGTACGTTCCGGTATACCGGACCGTACCCAGCATACGTTAATTCCGGCTGTACCCTGGGGGACATAGACCCTATGAGCGTTAGTAACATATCAAGAGCAAAGTTATGTCAAAGCAGGTTTATGCATGTGCCCTTGGTATCTTCCTGTCTATAGCCCAAGCCAGCACGCTGGTGTTTTTGGTGTCTGTACGTGCGCGCAGCTACACGTCAGCTTACGGTGATTGAGTTGCATTCCTAAATAAAAGAGATTAGAGTTAGTGTTCGGGTACAGTCCTGAACGTATCTATACTATCAGGAGTAAGATAATGATCTTACTCCTGATACTATGTATACACGTAAACGTGAAGGAGTGAATAAAAACATTTGTTTTTGTTCTCTCATGATGTTCGTGATGTAGTACGTGTTATGACATATTTTCAGCAATTGCAATTGGGCAGATCCTCTTGGACTGTATTACCTACCAATTTGTGAGAAAAGGCATCCACCAATAGCAGAAGATAGGGTAACTGTCTGAAGGAGATGAGAAGCTATAAACAGTAGAGATATATGATCCTACATGTATCTACAGTTCACATAAACGACCATACTTGTTATTCATGCGCTGGAACTTTTGACTAATAAATTGGTTTATTACCGGTACTCCAGGGGCTTTCACTGACGAGGCCATCTATAGCAAGTGCGCACGGGTCCACACACCACTGCACACGTGCTACTACCGCCACCATGACGGACACTGTGGTAGAGGGTGCCACTGAGGGCAAGCAGGAGAATGGTAGCAGCTCCCCCACAGAGAGACATGATGAGAGTGTGGGTGAAGAAGAGGCATTGAAGGTATACTGTGGCTGGGTGTGTGTAGTGAGTACGACAATGCGTGGCTGAAGAAAACCTGTGCCGATAGATGGTACATGAACACTATGTAACAGGCGTAATTAAATCGTATGCAGACCTACAATCGTAATTCCTAACCTTAACCCTAAACTTAACCATAACCATACAACTCTAACCCTAACCCTAAACTTGATTATAAACACGTAATTCTATCCCTAACCCTAAACTTAATCATAACCATAACTCTATACCCCTAACACTCAACTTAAAATCATAACTGTAACTCTACCCATAACCCTAAACTTAATCATAACCATAGCTCTAACCCAGTCTACCCCTAATATAAACTTAATCAAAACCATAACTCTATCCCAAACCCTAAACTTATTTATAACCATAACTCTTACCCTAAACTTAATCATAACCATAACTCTACCCCAACCCTAAAGGCATAGAACACGAATCTCACCGTGTGCAGGGTCGATATATGTGAGTTTTCGGTCTCGCGAGGCGGTGAGGAAAATATCTGTCATGTTTGATAATTAGCTCATCTGACATAGTCAGATGCAGCTTGTAGAATCGCATGAGCGTGCGTGCAGGCGTCCGTAAACAGTTGGGCACAA
>NW_014577875.1:23565-54993 GCF_000485595.1 Priapulus caudatus | reverse complement strand
CCGGGCATAACACAACCCCAACTCTAGTTCATAACTGTTGTTAATCCAGTCGTATATGTCCTGTGCACTTTGCCTTGGCCTATAGGCCAACTTGAGGTTTTAAATTTTCTAAAAGGTATTATATTTAGTGGATCTATTTGCCCTAGGGATGGAAAATGATTGGGGTCACGCTAAAGATGCATGTGTTACTGTTAGGAAAGACTGATAGGTTTGATGTTTTTTCATTTGGAATGTATCTAGACAGTTTTTGTCTGCACACACAGGACAGGTGGTGCGATCCAGAACATCCGACCACAGTCACTTTCCAGGATATAAGTGCTGCTGCCTACATGATAAAAAATGGCATCCAGAGAACACCATGCACTGTAGGTGTTTTGTCTGTAAACCTAAGGCCCAGATACATAATTATATATATAGGTGGTTTGTGTGGGTAATATGAGTGAAAGAAGAAATTGTAGCAATAATTATTTTAGGTGTTCGATATAATATGATTTACTGTTGAAATTATTACCCAGTGCCAATTATGGATTAAAATGTAATAGTGGTAGTTATAATCACTATGTGTGTTCTACGTCACTGAATTTCATATTATTATATTTTTCCAGAAATCAAATGTGTCTCGAATAGCAAAAATGGATATTTACTTTAAGAAAGAATTCCTTCAATTCACAGGCAGGTAGGTGTTCGTATATTGCCACTAGTGCTAGATCGACTTGTAGTTCTCGTGATACAAGTTTAAAGCACGTACTGGTTCTCATGCAGGATTTATGATCATCGATTTGTCTTGTTTCTAATTGTTTATTCTGTAATATCAGAATCCGTTTTCACACTATAGGATCGAATTAACTTGGAGTACATTCTTATAGTCGCAAACATTTGATAAATGTGCATTTATTGTTCTGGTTTCAGCTTCAAAGAAAGGGGAGCTAGATACACATTAATGATGCTGTCTCCAGTAAGTTATTGTGATCCTTATGTGACATATGCTAAACCTTAATTTCCCCGTTCTTTTTACTCAATAAGGTGAAAGGGGTCTTAGCCTGTGCGAATTACTGCACAGTGGGGGTGGGGGTGAACAATTCCGTGAACTGCATGAGTAATGACAAGTGAATACTTTTCTTCTGCAGTTTACAAGTGGTAAACCGCATGTCAGATAAGGCTGAAAGAATACTTATGTTCTGTTATTAATTACATTAATCTTTTGGATATTCGCATTTAGGCCAAAACAAAATATGTGTGTGGTTACCGTTAAATGCCGGGAAAAAAAAGGGTAGGTAGGTAGGGAAAACATTTTATTTTATTGAAATATTTTATTTACGAACCATGTCCGAAGGATGTGCGTTGTGCCTTTTGAAGCAGGAACTGTCCAATTCATATTTTTTTATTTTTTTATTTTTTTGACTTTAAAGAAAATTGACAATAAAATGTTTAGGGTCGCTGGGAATAAATAGGGTCGGTCGGGAAACCGTAACCACACCTATATTTTGTTTTGGCCCCATTAGACTTTTTTATTTCATTTTCTTCTAAAATCTATAGTGGGGTGCTGCTCACTCTCCTCACCTCGCATAAAACATTGAAGGCCACTTTCTCAACGCGTGGAGGGCACGCCGCTTTAATGTAACTTATTTCTGACGACTAGGCGCAGAAGAAACTTGGCGTTGTCGCTGCATCAGCTGGCAACCATGCGCTAGCGCTAGCTTACCACGGCAAGGACCTTAACATCCCCGTGTACGTTGTCATGCCGATAATAGCGCCTCTCATGAAGATAGAAAACTGCAAGACATACGGTGCAAACATCATAGTCAGGGGAGCTCATCTAGGAGAGGTACGTGTGGTTGCGTGTGCGTGCGTCCGTGTGTGCGTGCGTCCGTGCGTGCGTGCATGGATGCATCGGTGTGTGTGTGGGTGCATGCGTGCGTGTATGCGTTCAGGTGTGCTTGCGTTTTGTGTGTTTTCAGGTGCCTGCATGCGTATGTTCATGCATTCATGCGTGCATACGTTCGTGAATGCGTGCGTGCATACGCGAGTGTATTTATGCGTACATTCATGCATGCATGAATGCGTGCGTACGTTCAACAATGCGTGCGTGCGTACGTGGGTGTATTCGTGTGTGTGTGTGTGTGTGTGTGCGTGCGTGCGTGCGTGCGTGCGTGCGTGCCTGTGTATATGCATGCATAGATTCATGCATGCATGCGTGGGTACGTTCATGAATGTGTGCATGCGTGCGTACTCAAGTGTATTAATTTATGCGTGCGTGTGTATGCGTGCATATGTTCTATTTGTGCGTGCGTGCCTGCCAGTGTGCATGCACGTTTCTTAGAATTTGCAGAACTTTAGTGAAGCTTACGCATGATGTGTGAGAGCATTAATGCCGGACGAGGAATTCTCATGTCATATATGTTTCTTGCGAATCATACGAGAAATAATTGCATTTAAAAGACGTGAGTACTGTGGCATTACTTTTAGTTTCTGAATGTAAAACCATGAACACATGTATATATAATAGGTATGTTCATCGTAAATCAGTAATGGAAGCACTTTTTACAGTGACCCCTTTATTTTTTAGTCAAAAGAAATCGCTCTAAAAATAGCTAAAGAGAAGGGCTACGAGTACATAAATGGGTAAGCATATTTACACCACCTTGTGTCACGAGTTAATGCTATATAGTATCCAACCCTGAAAGTTTAATTCCTAGAGACACATCTCATTACACTACAGTTCACCAGTAGGCCCTATATAGACATTGTGTGTATGTAACACTCTGAATACGTATGAGTGCATTATATCTATATATGTGTGCGTGTGCATGTGCGTATGTGTTTTCTTATGTCCTTTTGGCTCCTGCTGAGTGTAGAGCCTCCAAAATGACGTCACTTTGTCCAGCACAACCACGTGCTGTTACGTGGATGAGATTGCCTTCTTGCGTGTATACATGTATATCATTTTGTTGCGTGAGTTAAGGAAAAAACGATCATAGTTTTATCATTTTGCTACGATTTTTCCAGGTACGATCATCCACACATAATAGCCGGAGCGGGAACAATGGGATTGGAAATCGTCGAACAGGTTTCCGACATCGATGCTGTCGTGATACCTATAGGGGGCGCTGGCTTGATCGCAGGCTCGTCGATAGCGATAAAGTCCCTCTACCCGGACATACAAATCATCGTGAGTCGGCGTGTCCATTTTATTTGCCTTATCGTCTTTAGTGTCTTATCTGTGTTGCCAACATAATCACAACATTCCGACCATAAATGCTGTTGCTAGGTGGGTAAAGCTCATTCAATCTGCGTTTTTCGCTCTCGCATGATGTGTGAGAGCATTAATGCCGGACGAGGAATTCTCATGTCATATGTTTCTTGCGAATCATACGAGAAACAATTGCATTTAAAAGACGTGAGTACTGTGGCATTACTTTTAGTTTCTGAATGTAAAACCATGAACACATGTATATAATAGGTATGTTCATCGTAAATCAGTAATGGAAGCACTTTTTACAGTGACCCCTTTATTTTTTAGTCAAAAGAAATCGCTCTAAAAATAGCTAAAGAGAAGGGCTACGAGTACATAAATGGGTAAGCATATTTACACCACCTTGTGTCATGAGTTAATGCTATATAGTATCCAACCCTGAAAGTTTAATTCCTAGAGACACATCTCATTACACTACAGTTCACCAGTATATAGACATTGTGTGTATGTAACACTCTGAATACATATGAGTGCATTATATCTATATATGTGTGCGTGTGCATGTGCGTATGTGTTTTCTTATGTCCTTTTGGCTCCTGCTGAGTGTAGAGCCTCCAAAATGACGTCACTTTGTCCAGCACAACCACGTGCTGTTACGTGGATGAGATTGCCTTCTTGCGTGTATACATGTATATCATTTTGTTGCGTGAGTTAAGGAAAAAACGATCATAGTTTTATCATTTTGCTACGATTTTTCCAGGTACGATCATCCACACATAATAGCCGGAGCGGGAACAATGGGATTGGAAATCGTCGAACAGGTTTCCGACATCGATGCTGTCGTGATACCTATAGGGGGCGCTGGCTTGATCGCAGGCTCGTCGATAGCGATAAAGTCCCTCTACCCGGACATACAAATTATCGTGAGTCGGCGTGTCCATTTTATTTGCCTTATCGTCTTTAGTGTCTTATCTGTGTTGCCAACATAATCACAACATTCCGACCATAAATGCTGTTGCTAGGTGGGTAAAGCTCATTCAATCTGCGTTTTTCGCTCGCCCACGCCGGAACGTCGACTGCACGCCGCACTTCTTCGCTAAGCATCATCGCATACAACGGGGGACGACATCGCGATGGGCGACGCCGACGCACTCACCTCGTTGTTGTTGCCGTTCACTTGTTCGCAGGGCGTGGAGGCGGAGTCGTGTCCGTGCTACACGACGGCCGTCGCCGCCGACCATCCAATCTACGCGGCGCCATCGTCGACGCTGGCAGACGGACTCAGCGTCCCCATCGTCGGGGTCAATGCCTTCGCAACGGCGCGAGGTCATGTAGACAAGACGGTCGTTGTCAGGTGAGCCGGGGTCGTGCCGGGGTCAGGGCCGAGGAAGGCTGCTGCGGAAAAATAATGAGTAGATGAGAGACGAAGATGGTTGTCACGGTGTTTGTCGTTCGGGAGCATCCGCTGGATGAAAGCTCAAGCGAAGCTACGAGCTTGAACAGAAATGATGTAACCGTGGAAACGTCTGCATGTTCATCATATCTTATGTATTAATGTAATATATTAATATACAGAATATCTATCTTTTTTCGATATTTTTGTGATGGAACTGAAAGAAACTTTACGCACGGCGTTGAAATGAATGCGAACGCGTGTTAAAAATTGGATTGCCATTAAAGTAACTCGAGCGTTTCTGCGGAATCTCTCTGCGCATGAAGTCTTTTCTGCAGTGGGGAGAAATGTGACTTTGGGAAACCTTTGAAATGGGAATGTTTGCCTGTCTATTGCATCTCAAGCGAGGAGTGGGTTGCCGTGACGATCTTGAGGCTCATAGAGATGGAGAAGGCTGTTGTCGAGGGAGCTGGAGCTGTTGGCTTGGCAGCTGTACTGTCCGGAAAACTTCCCGAACTTGTCGGAAAACGGTACAGTGACAATAATGGATTTTATAGGGAGGGGGGTATGAGGGAGTGCTGTAAGTCCCCCCTCCCCTAGTGGGGTGCAGCCACACATTACACGAGGAAAATGGCGGCTTGAAATGGTCGTAAATGACTACGTGACATTTTTTGTCTATCGTTTTCTAACGGTCGCTCCAGGACAGGGATTGGTTGGTCGTGTATTTTACTCCCCCACCCCCACGATCCACCACTAAATGACCGTGACAACAGAATTGCTTCCACAAAAGGTCCTCGCTGCACAACGTTGTTGAAAGCGAGCCATTTGTTCGCTAGAAAAGTGTCGTTTTCCGTATCTCCTCCGAAACCGTGCCACGTATTCTCACGCGAATCCAGCTTGGGCCCCTTCTGGACGTTGCGAATACATTCCGCAACATTAGAACGCGATTCTTTGATCGTAAGGTGACTTTTGGAAGCAATTTTCTAAAAAGTTATGTGCCCGAAGAAACTTCGGCATTCATCGGAAACCCGCATCAAATTTTAAGATCGCCAAATCCGCATGCGCAGTCCAATCACAGTACGTGAATCACACGCGATCCCGGCGTCAAAGAAGACGGCTTGGAGTAAGTCTCGATTTTCATGCTTTTCAACCTTCATAATTTTTTCCTAAACCTGACTTACTTGATTTCTGGTATTTCCTGTACATCCAGCATTTCTCAATAAACACATATCACACAGTGCCATGTCATAAAATACTACAAAATACTGTACACTATACCAGGGATAGAAATAGGAGTCCGTTTTGCAACTATCCTGATCTGAACAATCTGCGTTGATAGGATCAGGGGTTCATAATGACAGATCTTTCAATCGTTAAGACCTTAATAATTATAAGTATATAATAATCAATCATAATTATTTATAATTACAGGCCTTCATAATTATCAACCCCTGATAGGATAAAACGATAGGAAGAGGGAGCTACCGGTTTTCGTTTTACTTTCGTTCTCCCCTCCCAGGCGCCCGTCACTCCTACTCGGTCATAAACATGCTCCACACACGGCATCACTTCGCGCCATAGACATGAAACAATGAATCGCCCGTACATCAATAGACACCGTTCCTAGCCATGACTCACGTACATCGTTTGCACTAGCGGCAGGCGTTGTACACGCTGGCTATCTGTAACACCCGCTGTTGACTTCGCTGTCTACTGTAAGGTACTGTTGAATGTATAATTTCAATTTTTACATTCTTACACCCCCCCCCAATTTTCTCTACGAATTTGACGTTTCACAAAATCGACCCATGGGACGTGTGTGCGTGTGCGTGTGCACGCCTGTGTGTGTGTAAATGTCGTATTTGTGTGCGTGGGTGTGTGGGGAGGGTGCGTGCGTGCGTGCGTGCGTGCGCCCGTGTTTGTGTAAATGTCGTATGTGCGTGCGTGGGTGCGCGTGTGAGTGTGCGTGCGCATGCCCGTATGTGTGTGAATGTGGTGTGTGCGTGCGTGCGCGCGTGTGTGATGTGTGTGTGCGCGCGTGTGTGCAAATATTTGACAACGGGAGGGGTATATTTTACTGTAAATACATCCTCAAATAACAGTGAGAGATAAATGGTTAAACCGCCATCCTCAAGTCAGACCCCACTCGAACCCGTCTGGAGGACGGGTAATATAGCTAGTATATATATAATAGTAGAAACTAGAGCTAAAACGGCCTATATCTGATCAGATGCAAAACTAGGGACTTGGCATGGAAGCCAGGGTACCTTAGGTTAGGGCTATAGTTGGATTAGGGTTATGGTGAAGGGTTAGGGGTATGTTTCTACAGTAACCAGGTAGACAGACCGGTCTTAGACAAAAAGTTAAAGTTAGAAAAATCCATAAAAATGAGTCAATCCTGCTCAAAAGTCAGCTGTGCCGGACTGGGGGTGGGGCTGCTATTTCCAAATTGCATAGACCCTCTCAACTAGTACAGTAAAATTCGCATAAGACGCCATCATCTAACTCGTCAATTCGCGTAAGTTGTCATGGAAGTCAAAGTCCAGATTTTCTCTAATGATAAATTCATTTGAATAGCCCCGCCTAAGTCGTCATTTGCAAGCCGTCATTATGTACAAGTCGTCACCCTCAGACAGGTCCCATGTAATACAAACAACAGTAAAATTCTATCTGTATCTCGTCATCAGAAATGCCCATGGCGCAGTGTATGTAGCCCAATGTACAGCGAATTCCTGGCATTTCAAATTATAGCTAGTGTACATACATGCATATAAGCTTGCATATTTTACTTGTTCTATACATGTATTAAAGGAATCATCTCAAAATGGTTTGATACATTGTACTGTATCACGAAAGACTAAAACTTGTTTGGTGAAAAAACATAAACATTTGAGTGTTTTATGGCATCAGGATCAAGTAATTTTGAGACGATACCTTAGTGCATGTAGTAGTTCATGCAGATATGAAGCCTGGCGAAATATCAGCTTGACACTCTCCAAGTCGTCGAAATGCCGGCCTTGTAAATCGTCAAAATGACGATATACATACATACATGTAAGTCGACAAAATGATGACTTACGCGTATATCGTCATTTTCGTAAGTCGATCAGCACAAAAATACTGGTCTCAAAAGTGCCGACTTATGCGAGTTTTACTGTACTGTGCGTTCTAAATACTTCATTGCCGTCTGCACAGCAATGTCGCAGAGTCGTTGCCGACTTCTTGCAATTTGTTGTCAACGTGTTGCTATTTGTTACCGACGCAGGGTTGTGATCGCGTTGACAGGCGGCAACATCGACACGACGGTGCTTGGTCGCTGTTTGGAGCGGGGTCTTGCGGTAGATGAGCGGCTTGTGCGCTTCAGCGTGACCGTGGCTGACCGGCCTGGAGGCATCGCTGAGCTGACGCAGCTGCTCGCGAAGATGGGCGCCAGTCTAAAGGACATCTTCCACGAGAGGGCATGGCTGAGGGCAGACATATTCAGCGTTAATGTACGTGTGAAACGACCGCTGCTAATGCATGTTTGTCAACTTGGCCGTTGTGTTTGAAATGGCCGAGAGCAGAAATTAATGTCAACGACAATAATTACACAAGACAACCACTGCCTGATAAATATAATAATAATAATACTGCTAGTTTCAGATACGCAAACATCTACCATACGTCAGTTCATGTTTAGTTCTTGCACTATATTTATTATACACTTTAATATTGTATTTTACAAACCAGGTTAAGTGTGTCATCGAGACCAAAGATAGGGAGCACGCACAAGAAGTGGAGAGAGCACTGCATGCCCGGTACACGGACATTAAATGGGGAGGCGACGTAAGCATGGGCCGCTCCTTATTTTCACATTGATTCTAGCCACTAAAAACACCAAATTCTGCATTGGTGTTAATTTATTAACGTTTGGTGTACAAAGTAGGAAATCAATGGCCATGACGATATAACGATATTAATATGCTCTGGCTTATTGGATGGATACAGTACTTGTTTTATGCCAGTTTCCATGCTTTGCTTTTTACGTATTTATTAGGAGGATATTGCATACTTTTATGCTATGCATATATGCTACCAGTGAAATTTTAATACTATACAAAATTGTTATTATGGCATAGCGTTCAATTGTTGGTGCTTTTGTAAAAAAATTTATGCATGTTAATACTTTGTTGGAAGCATACATTATCTACATATGTGCCATAGACATACCAGTGAAGTTTTAATACTGTGGTTCACATTGTGGCAATAAATGGCAATAACCCCCAAAAATAAATTGTTTAATGTGGTGTGTGATGTACAACCAACAGAAAAACACTAACAGGTAATATCATAATAGAAAGTATTTATTTATGTAACACTCTGTAACAAAATATCAATGTTGGACTATAATATATGTTGGATATCAATTTGTTTAGCTTCCAATAGAATTAGTTCATATATACATACAGATTTTCTCCAAATTATATTTCATTATATATAAATATAATAATATAAATATTAAATTTTTTCTCCAAATCATAATAAATATAAATGTCTTGGTTCTTGATCAGGCCCTTAATCACAGGGACATTCAATCATCACATGGCATATCTTCAGCTGAACACGGCAAGTGAACCTTGGGCCCTGTAATTTAACAATCAGTAGTTACACAATGATAAGTGAATATACATGATGTACGTGATAGCTACGTATCCAAGTACTGCGACTGTGCTATGATAAAATCACGACCAGTTATACATAACATACCTCTGATGAAGGCTCGGTAGATCCTGGTTGGTGCAATATCGGCAGCAACTACCAGAAACAGATCACCTCCTTGCCAAAACATGATGGTAGAGGTGGCTTGATAGTTGGGGAACACCTATAATAAATTTCGGTATACCCTCGGTGTTACGGAGACAGGGCTTGGTTGTGGGGTTTTGAAATCGATCCAACCACCCGAATGGGACCAACAGGCAGCCAATGGTTATTATGGTTGGTAATGCCAACGCTTGGTAACACCGAGACATGAAGCCAGATTTACGTAATTCGAGGGAGGAGAAAGAGCGTGGTCAATCACGACCAGACGATTGGGTCGATTTTGCACTTAGCCGTAGGATATTGCCCCGGGGGCGGTCTTACCTGCACTACGTTGAAGCCGGCACTGTAGCTGTACCTCAGCAGGTAGACTGCACCATCTTTGTGCGACGTGATGGTCACAAACTGTTCATCTGAAACAGAAGTATTGACGTTGTAACCCACCTACATTGACAAGCATTCTGACAGTTCATGCTATGTTTTCACAGCTTGATATGACACACGTCCCCTTTTTTCGCCTCATTCCCCCAGGCAATATATATATATATATATGTATGCTTATAGTATGTGAATGCGTATATGCATGCGGGGGTAGACGCGTCACGACGATTACCGGCGATCTTGAACGTCTCCAGATCGCGCACGCCCTGGATGGGGATGGATCCCGTCTGCATGAGCGGTCCCTCGGGATCTATCTGCTGGTAGACGGCGACGTTGGTCGAGTAGAGGTTGTTCCAGTAGTAGTTGCCCGGCTTGTGGCGCTTCTCGTTGGCGAAGAACGCGTAGAGGAGTCCGTCGATGAAGAACAGCTCCGCGTTGCTCGCCGTCTCCGTGTAGACGGTCTTCACCTTCACAAAGTGCGACTGAAACGGGAAACGCGGGGAAGAGTTTAGTGCATCTGCATCGGGAAACGAAGGGGGGGAGATTTTAGGGTGCCTGCAGCGGGAAACGAAGGGGGGAGATTTTAGGGTGCCTAAAGCGGGAAACGAAGGGGGGAGGGAGGGAGATTTTAGTATGTCTGAAACAGGACCAGTGGAGGAAGTGTACTTTCAATGGCAACGAGGGACGATTCACGTGCGTCTGCAACGGGATGAGAAATGGAGGGGTGATGCAAACCTGCTACTCTGTAGAAAGGTAGGAAGGATGTAGGAAGGAAGGAAAGTAGGAAGGCAGGATCGTAGTAGAAAGATTTATATGCTACCAAATGGAAAATTGCACTCACAGTTGCGTTGGCATATTTGTAGATGTGCGATTCGCAGGCATAGGACTCGGTCCTCGAGTCGTACTGATTCGCAATGGCAAAGTAAATGTCGTTTCCATTTGAAGCAGAGGAAATGTCCACACTACCATACGTTTGTATATCCATCACCTATAAGAAGATTACAGCAAGAAATTAGACATACCACACCAGGCTCTGTGAAGGACCGTTTTTTTTTTTCAACATCTTCGCTTGTTTACCTTTGTGATTACTCCCGTGTAGAGATCGACTTTAAACACGTTGCTTTGCAGTCTAGTTTCCATTTTCTGGGGTTCTGAAAGCAAATAGTAATCAATTAATCAGTTAATCAATCAATTAAAATAATCGATGTAAATTAGTATTAATATATTATTGTCCTGCGAACTGACTAATATACTTATAAACAGACAGACAAACAAACCAACCCACCAAAGTGCTTGGCAATGATGAGGTAGACGTCACCATTGGGGACCTTTAGGACTTTGACATCCCCTATGTAGGTGGGCGGCACGTTGCTGCGCACCTCCGCGCCGTTAGACGTGCGAACGATGATCTCCACCGGCTTGTTGTCACCTGTACGCACGGCAAAAACGTTACATGAAGCCCTCCACACGGCGCTAGCTAGCTGGTATTCTTCCTCCGGTACCATCTGCTACATCCACGATCGCCCACGCACGTAGCTGGTTAGGTAATGACCAATCACGTCACGCACAATGGGTCAGAATTACATTCTAACGTAAATCTCCTAGTTTTCTCCGCCACGCTACTCTGCGGCTCTCTGCAGCAATCATCGACACACGTACCTGGGTAGATGACTCCCGTCACGCACCACGGGTTGGAGCTGATCCCGTACGAGATGACCTTAATCCAGGCGTTGTCGGCGGGCATGTCGTGGAAGAAGAGGCGTCCGGGCGTGGCCGTCGACTCGTTGCCGTATGTCTCGTTGGACATCGATGCGTTCATAGTCTGGAAACAGGAGGGAAGAACGTTGCCCTCGATATCATGCAATTAATTCCCACCTGTCAGTTGACGACAACCACAGACACACACACCACCCAACCACCCACCTACGACCACCGCAGACGCACACACACTGGCCACCCACTCATGGGTATGCTGCCAGAAAGGTATTCGCCATCATTTTTATTGTTTATCATTGCTCGTTACGGCTCCATTGCTAAAGTTACTCATTCTTGATTATCACTGCTCATCATTGCTTATGCTGCTCATTGTTGATTATTACTGCTAATCATTGCTTATGCTGCTCATTGTTGATTATTACTGCTAATCGTTGCTCATTGTTGCTCACGGAACCTCATGCAATTATACCCAACGTTTACCTCGAATGCGTGGCACTGGTCGGCGTGGTCCGGTAGTTGGTACTGCGCGGCCAGCGCTCCGTCGTGTTGCCACCAGTAGACAGTGGTCGGGTCATAGTAGCGATCCACCTCTATGCCTCCGTATGATGTCGTACCAATCTCACCCACCAGCTCGAAGTAACCGTACGCAGAGTCGATCATACCTGAGGGGTGGAAGAAAAACGTGTGTTGCTGCTGTAGTTGCTGCTGTGTGTCGTTGCTGTGTGTCGTTGCTGTGTGTCGTTGCTGTGTGTCGTTGCTGTGTGTCGTTGCTGTGTGTCGTTGCTGTGTGTCGTTGCTGTGTGTCGTTGCTGTGTGTCGTTGCTGTGTGTCGTTGCGTGTCGCCGCACGCTGTGTGCTGTTGCATGTTGTTGTGTGTCGTTGCGTGTCGCCGCACGCTGTGTGTTGTGCGTCGTTGCGTGTCGCCGCACGCTGCATGTTGCTGCATGTTGTTGTGTGTCGTTGCGTGTCACCGCACGCTGTGTGTTGCTGCTCGTTGCGTGTCACCGCACGCTGTGTGTTGCTGCTCGTTGCGTGTCGCCGCACGCTGTGTGTTGCTGCATGTTGTTGTGTGTCGCCGCACGTTGTGTGTTGCTGCATGTTGTTGTGTGTCGCCGCACGTTGTGTGTTGCTGCATGTTGTTGTGTGTCGCGCACGCTGTGTGTCGCCGCACGTTGTGTGTTGCTGCATGTTGTTGTGTGTCGCGCACGCTGTGTGTCGCCACACGTTGTGTGTTGCTGCACGCTGTGTGTTGCTTCACGTTGTTGTTGTGCATCACACCTGTCGATGCGTTGACAACGCTGCCGATGATGTTGCCCTGTGTGGCAACCTCGGTCTCCAGCACACCCATCGCGTACGGTAGATAGTCCTGCTTCCACTTCTGCAGTACGCTCATCTCACTCAGGTCAGCATTATTAACGAGATTTACCGTCGACACGCTCTCCTGTATTATCACGTTGGCTGCAAACGTCTGCAAGCGACAAGACCAAGACCGAGTTACCAAAACGAACATATTCACGTTTTACTTACAATATTTGAATAAAAACCAATAAATACTCTCATATTTATTTTTTTATATCCCAAACGCAAAATACAATACATTTTTAAAAATCAAATAAATGTGGGAGTGACTCACAATGTTGCCATTGAACGATACAGTTGGCTGCTGCGCGGAGAAGGCGCTGGTCAACACAGCATGGTCGTACAGCCACTGCACGTCGACGTCATTGATGGTCAGTGGGGTCAGCTCTGCGCAGGTCACCGTCTCTGCGAACGTCTTCGCTCCCGATACTAGCTGGTCACCGCTCGCCGTGAACAGATCCTCCCCGACGTCGATACTGTTCACCGTGCCGTTAACGACGATGCTACCTGCGACACCAAGTAAATTACGTGAAAAAAAATTTTATAAACTTTGAAATTTAGCAATCAAGAATTAATCAATTATTGAATCCCATTCAACCCCCCACACCCTCCAAACAGCAAATGCTCATTAAAATCCACGGACGGATGTACGACGGACGACGACCCATGGCAATAGCTCAGCTTGACGATGTCAAGGTGAGCTAAAAATGCCAAAACAGCATAACGTTACGAACCTGTGAAGTCTACAGCGCTCGTGAACTCCATCGCCCCGGCGATCGTCTGCTCGCCGGACAGATACACAAACTCGGCGACGAGCATCGTCACGTTCTCGCCGTCCACGTAGCCGCCCGCCGTCAGCGTGTCAGCGACGACGTCGGCGAGCATCGTGGCGCCCTCTACGCTCTCGTCCGTGTCGCGCAGCACGAGCTGATCGGGCACGACGATTCCGTCTACCGTGCCCGCCACCGTCAGCTCCTCGAAGGATGTCGTCGCCGCGGCCGCGTAGGTCTTGAATCCGCCGATGCTCTGGTTGCCCATCGTGTAGACGGTCTGCGATTGCAGGGCGAGGAGATCGTAGTCATTGACCAGTCCAACGTCCACGGAGTCTGTGATCGTCAGCACTCCAGCAACGACGTGGTTGCCAACGAGCACCTTGTCGCCATCTATAATCTAAATGATAAATAATAATAATAATAAATAATATAATAAATACATATATAATATATAATTGAAATATAATATGACGACTAGAAAATCTTAGCAAATTTTAGCCGTATTGTGCACGACACGATCATCAATTGCTAAATTTACCTGAGCTTCAGACTTTGACACGATGTCACTGTATATAGCATCAAGGTCTAGCAGGTTGACAGTACCAGTGAAATCCACGTTAGTGAAGGTGGTAACTGAAAAGGAAACGGCCACTTTCAATCCCCACTAGATTTAGTTGCAATAACCGTTTCATTTTATATTTACTACCTTATCCATTAATTGTTATTCATAATTTACAATCTTTCACCTAATTTTGGGGAGAGAAATAAGAGGACCTCGTACCTTTAGTGAAGGTTTTTTCACCAGGCACGACGTTGGGCGCAGTCTTGGACATGTACTCTGCGTAGAGTGTGTCGATGTCAACATCGTTTACCGTGCCGGCGATGGTGGCGTTACATCCCAGCGTCGCGTTCTCAAACACCCACGCTCCCATGACCGTCGACGCCTCATCCTTCCTTATCACAACGCTGTTGAACTGTGGATAGACGAGAAGCCGTGGCAAGAGGTGAGATGAAGGTATACTGCTCATCCCATACCCATTATTCATAAACCCAGCAAATCCTAGGATTTTTCCCCGCACTAATTAGTATTGCATTAGGCTGATTATTATTGCAATAGACAGTATTATAGTGATGCATACACTGGTCAGTGAAGCTCCGTTAAGGTTTCCAATCACGTTAACATCCATGTCCTGGAGTTGAAGGTCGTTAGATATGGTGAAGGTCTTGGAGAACGTGTTGTCAGCATCAAGTAGTGCAGAATTGTCCAGGTTAATGCCATCGATGAGATTCAACACCGTAAGCTGATCTGTAACGTATAAATACAGCCATTTGAAAGTGAACCACGGTATGTTGATCTGCATGCAGCAACCACATTGAAAGTGCAGCGCAGATTATCTGTAGCTGTGTGTTATGTTAGGTGTATGTAGCTGTGTGTAGCATGTGAATGTTAGCCAAGTCATCCATATAGCTTACCAATAGTCATGGAAGAGGTGAAGGTCTTGGTGCCTCCACTCTGCACCTTTGACTTGGACATTGTTGTGCTCTCCAGCGTTCCAATGTCAATGTCATCCACCGTGCTGTCAAGGTCACTGGTGATCACGACAGGCCTGTGTTAACAGACAAAGCAAACAGTAACGATAATGACGAGGACAATAAAGGGTGGATGATAAAGTCTGGATGTTAAGGAATGAATGGGGACAGAAAATGTGCCGCAGTAGCAGGCGCCGTGTATGACACCGAAAAATAGGATTTTTACCCAGTGAAGGTCTTTGTTCCAGTCAAAACCTCGTTTGAAGCAATTCTGAATGCATTAATGTCGAGGGAAGTGAAATTGACGTTGTTCACATTGTCAGACGCCACAGAGCTGAAGGTCACAGGCCCATCAAAGGACATAGCCCCTGCAAAATGAAGCAGCAAGAATTGTAAATATGTAATATGTAATATTGTAAGATGTGTTGTAAATGGATATAGATATGGGTGGATAGATAGTATAATATACGATCAGGATTTTATATTGTATATTATATTTAATGACATACCCGTAATTGTTTGGGATCCGTCGATTGTCACTGCGTTGGCTCGTAGATTTAGCAAATCCACACCATCGACGAGTCCAGATGTACTCATATTTCCTGATACTGTAAACGAGGTAATATTCTGCTTTAGCATAATATAAACCAATAGGATAACTACGATGCCCATTTATTACCAGGTCGTTACCATGCATATATGTACTATGTATTACCACGTCACTATCATGTATATATATTCCAATTGTCAAAAAATATGCCGAAATATGCTTGTGAAATACTAGGATGCTAGTTTGTGACATATGTACTACATTTGCACTTACTAGACAGCGATTCAAATGACACGTCGCCAGATATTGTCATGGTCGTATCGTTGATCATGACGGCCGTTTCTGCTACTGTAGAAATGTCGACACCGTTCACCGTCGTGGGAGCTATTGTGTCGGCAGTCAGTGTTCCAGTGGCGGTCACCGCACCAAACGTCTTTGTACCTACACGACAAAATACCACGTGTTCACATCGAATAGCGACGGTTCTATAACAACATAGTTGCAGTGTAGAGGCAGTTACACCACAAAAGTAGCAGTATAGCAACAGTAGCATCTATCAAACAGATAAATCACGTATAAATCATGATGAATCGTGAAGTATGGACTCACCGGTGACGGTTTGTTCGGCATCAGCCAGCATGATGTCGCTGGTGTCGATAGAATTCAGAGTGCCGCCGACGCTCACGTCACGAGTGAAGTTCAAATCGCCGAACGTGTGAGCGGCCGTAATCACCTGGTCCGTGGCCAGCTTGACCGCCTGGAAGGCAGAAAATACATACACAGCTAGACTAGAACCTGCAACGTGACGGGCAGTGCCTAGCTCATGCAACTGAAATATATTACCTGACAAGCAAACGTGGAATAAGACAACTGGAATAATATGGACTAATGATGTGGAATAATACTAACGTGGAATAATATGGAATAATAATAATGTGGAAATGAAAAATTTGGATGTGCATTGGAAAAGCAGCAGAAATGTGTATCGTGGATTGTACAAGTACGAGCCGCAAGGCAGGCGTGGAATACACGAACGGGGTAGAAAAGACATACCCGGGAATCTATGTCAGAGAGATCGACTCCATCTACGGTCTTGGTATCGGCGATGTCGATGCTAGCTGTAGCAAGATCGTCCGTGAATGTAACCTCACCTGAAACACGAGACAGCGCGCAGAGCAACTATCATATCAATTTTGAAATA
This sequence comes from Priapulus caudatus, assembly GCF_000485595.1. Taxonomy (NCBI): domain Eukaryota; kingdom Metazoa; phylum Priapulida; class Priapulimorpha; order Priapulimorphida; family Priapulidae; genus Priapulus; species Priapulus caudatus. The sequence continues at coordinate 38,100 of NW_014577875.1, read as the reverse complement.
CCATGTAGCTGACATCCACAGTGCCACATCCAGTGGACAGTCCAAAGCGGCCTATTTTTCTAGTATTTTTCTAGTAGCTTTTCCCGCCCCCACACACACACCCGCCGTGATCGTACCTGTGATCGTCTGGTCGCCTGCGAGCGTGACAAAGTCGTTAGCGAGGTCGAACAGGTTGACGGATCCCGCGGCTACGCTGTTCGTCACGACGTTGTTGTTCACGGTGACGTTCACGTCGATCGTGTCGTTCGTGGAACGACGCCAGATGCTTCCGGCCTTCCCGACGACGTCGATGGCGTTGATGGTGCCCGTCGTCGCTGCCGTCGCCACGATGTCAGAGAACGTCTTGTCGCCATAGATGTCGGCAGACTGTTGGCACGAAACATGAAGATATTGATCGATTGATTGATTGAATGCAAATGTGGGAAATAGGGAATAATACAACAACAAGAATATCATAAAAAAGTGTAAAAGCCAATAGAAGTTGTTAGATTGACATCTTTATCAGATTGATTTACAGATTTCACTGGCAGAGATATTGATGCTATAGCACATACCTCATCGACCTTCACTGTGACGGCGTCAAGCGCACTGACATCGATAGAGTTGATGGTGTCTCCGTCAGCGAGTATAACGTCACCGGCTACATCTACCGCACCGTTAAACGTAATCACTCCTGCAACAAATCACAATGTCATAACCATCCAGGGGTCAACATACATGGGAAGGTCATGTCAAAGGTCAAGACCATTATATCATCATTGTCAATGTTCTGGTCCTATACTGACCATCCATGTTGACCAAATTTGAATGAATGCAATGAAGCTCGTGAATAATTTGAGATTATGATTGCATCAAAGGTTAAGCATTGCAGCAGAACCAGAAATTTCACGGAATCGATAACATTCACGACAAACCACGCATCGAAGACAAGAGCACCGCCTTCCACTCACCGTCGATCGTCTGTGCGCCCGCGAGCGTGACCACGCGGGCGGTGAGGACACTGCCGGCGACACTGTCCGTCGTGATGGCGGCATTGAACGTCGTCTCGTCTCCCGCAAGCGTCAGCGGGCTCGTGACGTCCTGCTCGCCGCTCAGATGCACCACGTCCATCGCCATGTCGATGCCGTTCACGTCGCCGATGCTGACGAGGTTGCCGGTCAGCGTGAGACCACCGTTAATCGTCTTCTCACCTAGAAATAAGACAGACCTGGATCACTCAGCGAATGGCTAGACAATGAGCTGCTGTGTGAGGAGAAATAATAAAATTTAAAAATATATGCATACAAAAAATAATATATATGCATATAAATAATATACAAATTTATTTTATTGTTTATGGCGATTGATCACCGATGCATCAATGAGTGGACAGACAAACCCAAAAACCCAAAAACGTATGTACAAGAGATAATTGATTTGGGATTACATACCCGTAATTTCTTGCTCAGATGTCAAATCCAAAACCTCTGCAGCGAGTTGCACCAAGTTGACGCCATTGATGTCACCCGACATCGTGACACTAGTGTCAAAGTTGACACCTCCATTGAATGTCACATCGGCTGTGATGGTGCTGTGGGCACCATTCAGTGTCACCATGTCTTCCGCCTTCAGATCTAGTTGGTACTGCAAGGTTATGGATAGGATTTATTAATTATTACTATTTATTAATGCTAGTTATTACTTTTATTAGACCCACGTTGCAGTGATACACGACAAATTTCGCAACCAAACTTTACAAACCGTATTGAGGCTCGGCGCGACAAGGTCGCTTCGTGTCATCAGAACGTCCGCGACGGTCTTCCTGCCGGCGATCGCTTGCGAGCTGCCGGCCGTCACGAAGTCAGTCTCCGGCGTGAATCCGTTCAACGTGCTGGCGGTGAGACTGCCACCTAGCATCACGTCCTGGTGGAATGTCGTCACACCCGTCACGTTCTGCTCAACGTTGGTCAACATCAGGTCTGCAAGAAGTCATGTGAGGAATTACTAACACACTACTATCATATTGCTAGTTGCACCTCGTCGCAAATGTGTAGAGTTGGCGTTTAATACTATTACTAGCGAAGTTAGGGAGTCATCTAGTAACTACCTCGTACTGCCAACATGTACCAACAACTGACAACCACTACAACCAGAACAAACGTTCATCGTGAACCCGACAAGACAGACATGACCCCCCCCCACCCAGCTGCCGCCGTTCTGCATTTCATGCACTCCCCTACCACCCACCCAAGGAACTAAAATTCAAATGCCAGATCGCTTGCCTGACAGCGACTTTGCGTTCCAGGTGCTGCGGTACTCTGTGGTTCCGAGGGTCAGGTCGCCGGTGACGGCCCACGCCGCTGTGATCGTCTGGTCCTCATCTCTCTTCAGCACGTTGCTGTCGAGCGCGACGGGGGAGACGCCGCTCACGCTGCCTGCTACCGTCACGTTGGGCGTCGTCAGGGTCGCGGCGACCACATCACCCGTGAAGGTCACCTCGCCTGAAATACCGGCGTTTCATCAGTACCGCGTATTTACCATATGTATGTTACCATTACCATTTATCATTTAGTTAATAATGGCAATCGTTTCCACCTACAGTTCAACGAGCTAATATACTCGACAGCAGCACTCAAAATAGTCATAACCATGCACCTGCGACGGTCTGCACCTCCGCGGCTCCCTTCATGACGATGAAGGCGAGATCTATCGTGATGACAGAGATTTCTTCGGCTTGCGCGTCGAGGCCGTTCTTCAGGTCGAGGATTGTGTAGACGCTGTCACCGGGCGTGTACGCGCTAGTCACTATCTCCACCTCCGGCACGGTGAGGCTCGCAATGTCGATGTCTGAGGGAGGAGAGAACACGATGCGGGGCGGTAAGCACGTATATGGCTTCCTCTCATCACATAGCAATATCGCGGAGTTTCCACGACACACGCGACAACACTTCGTTGGGAAAGGAAAAGCGGAACTGAGCACACCACCCTTGCGTTTAAACCATTCATCAATCTATTGTTATTTATTAATTATTATTTTAATTCATGATTTAACTTTGAACCGTGTGATTATAAATCTTCACAAGATGGTAGTGGGGTGATTTTTAGTAGCATAAAATCAGTGTTTACTTACCATCAATAACAACGTCACTATCAATGGTCTGATTGGTCGATAGGCCGATCGTATGTTGCAGTGTCGTATCAATGTCATCTAGGAGAGCTTGCTGGTCTGCCTTGTCTTCCTGCAGGGCATACATACACTGCAGGAGCATGTCGGTAGGCTCCAGAGCTGAAATTAGGCAAAGATTTATTAGGTAAATGGAACCTAGGAATTTCAAGCATGACAAGATTGCTGTTGACCTATATCTATCTCCTGGCATGATTTGCTGGTGCAATGCTTGGCAATGCTTGGCATGTCGACTTACATGGCATTTCCACTTGCATGGTGAAGAAATTTATCTCGACGTCTTCGTAACTCTCAGCAGCGTAGTACGTGAGCATGGTGCCGGCGTCGGCTACCCACGTGTAGAGGGAGTTGGGGCTGGCAGCGGTGGTGAAGGAGTTAGCGGCGTGCACGAACATGCCACTACTGTAGTCTTGAATCATGCCCATTATCAGTCCCTGGACACACAGAAAAAATACTATGCAAAAATACGATCATGTATAGCAAATTTAAAGTATTAAAGTAATTAAAAGTAAATGTAAGTAAGTAAGTAAGTAAGTAAGTATGTATAGTGTGTAAATATCACTCGTGGTAGGTATTTACACCAAATGGCAACCACAACAACTTTCGAACATAGTGATATAGACATGTGTGGATCTAGAGAGATGGTCCAACGACCACCGACCTGGGTAATGGTACTGGTACAGTTACACAAGGAGGGGGGGATTCACAGTATGTGGCAAAACATTTGTCCAAGTTGAAATGTAACAAATCTGTAGCGGTGCAATGTCCTCAACCCCCTCCCCTTAACCATAATGAGCAGACCCTCTCCTTCTTGGATTCCTAGACTGATCCTAGATTTCTTCCGTGGATTTCTTTGTGTACCTGTGAGTTGATGTGGTGCAGTGTTGCCAGCAGCAGCACTTCTCCCCCAGGCAGCGAGATGCTATCCACGTCGGTGACCCCGTCCAAACCCCAGTTCTCATTCAACGCAGTCGACAGCGACTGGTAGACGAGGAATTGATCGTCTGTCAGAAAAGGTTTGACACTGTATACCGTGGAAAAAAACTAGGTCAAATTTTCCTACATAATTGAGTCAACAATGCAGTTTATATAGGTCAAATCTATCTCTTCCTAATATGATCTACGAATACCCCCATTACTTACATGTCCACCAGAAGATCATGCTCTCATCGGAAATCCCAGATCCAGCGAACAGGTATGTGCTGCCATCTACTGTGAATGCGGAGAGGCCAACGGGAGCAGTGACGGATAGAGACTGCACACGCCTCGCCAACAGGCTACCTGCAACATCGTCCACGCACACGGTATTATTATATAGTGCTATACAATACATGCTATACACTAACCATAGATACATACATGTTAAAATATAGCCAGTTCAGTTCATATCAGTTGTATACATTACTGAACAAGCATATACCTTCAACATCATCTAGTCTGAACACTACGACATCGGCCTGGGAATTCATGACACCGTTGTGGCAGCTCTGAGCAACAATGTAATTCCTGCTCCTGTGCTGGAAATGTTCCAGGCGTTGGAAGCAGGAATGCGGGTACTGGCTAACCCTATCCATCCCAGCAGATGTGTATAAATACACTCTATAAATAAGGCAGATCAAAAGATTGTAAACCGAATACCAAATACTAAATGAAACAAATAATACAATTTGATGTGACAAAATTTTTGTCCTGAAAATTAGCACAAAATGTTATATATGAAAGCACAAAATTTGATTTTAAGAAGACTTACTCAAGGGCTGGTGCTGTATCAGAAGTGACCACACAGTAGGTTTCCCCACTCCTCCCCGATACGAATGTAATCTGAACAGAGATAAAATTGCAATGCTGACAAGGTAAGGTAAAAAATGTGCAATCTTTCTGAGTCTAGATAACTGCATGCTGTAATTTTCTAATGATTTACATTGTATATGCATTTCTTATGCATGAATAAAAAACTAGAATTATGAATGAGGAGTGATGAGACTTACATCAGTTATTCTCTGCACTGGCAAACTCTGCTTCAGTTCAAGTTCCATCCCCTGAGCAGCACCCGGGTTGAACGTGTAGACTACACCATGGGTGGCAGTACCTATCACCAAGTCAGCTATCGCACCCTTCCCATTAATACCCTATAATGAGATTACACAACATACATGTATACATACTGTACGTCCACTGTAACAGTAAATATGACTACATCATATAATTAATATAATTAATTAGTCTATTCAACTCAATTGGGAAATTTAAACAATTCTGACCTCAACAGCTGTGATATCACGACCTAGGTCAAGGGTGGCGACAGGAGCAACATTGCCAGCCAAAAAGATTTCCAGTGTTCCACTTTCGGTGACGGTGAGATGGTAGTAGACGGAAGAAGGTTCATGATAGAACAGCGAACTGTAGCCTATGTTTGGCTTATTTTCGTACACAGTCTCAACAGTAAAGTTCTGGACATCAACGTATGTACTCTGGGAACCTTCAAGAGAAACAGCTCATAATTTAGTATACCTAAAATCTGTCTAGCTCTATGCATATAGCCATTATAGGTAGATTCTAGGAACCCTGCCTAAGGCAAAAGAAAGACTGAAATTAAGATAATGTTAATAAACCTACCACAATGAATAACATAATTCACAATCTAGTCACAATTGTACGGCTAGACTACAGTACAGGTACAAACAAAAGTAATGTACGTAGATATAATTAAACAACGGCTTTTCTGATACCAAACGAGTTTCGTAAAATAAAACAATGCGCGATTCCTGATACACGAATCGCACGTTGCATCTTGCACGTGGGAATATACGTACCGATACTTCTCCTCGTTCTGTGTCTCGCCACCTCGTAGCCGCGTTGCAGGTCTACCATGAATTGATTAACCGAGTCCTCGAGTTCTGCTTCCACTTGTTCTATCGTTTCCGGACTCAATGCGTGGCACACGCCGACGAGGAATAACAAAATCACGTGTCGCAACATAGCGTCTGAAACGAAACGACAGACGATATATGTACTACTACTAGGTCTAGAGAGTCAAGCCTTGGTATTTTCCACTGACTACTACGATTACATATAGTTTCACGAAATGACATATGCGACGCAAAACAACCGACAAACTGCGTTAGAAATACGTTGAGACCAGGTGAGAATTTCGTACGGGTAGTTTATAAACCGCGGGGTCTACAACTCGATTTTCTAAGCGTAGCCATATATATGCCTGGCCACACCACGTGACGCCGAGGCAATGTATTCATGTGCGCGAGCGTGTGCAAAAAGAAACCGCATCGGGCATTACAGATATGGCTTCTACGGTTACCTTCACAAGGTCAATGTCGGTGCACCTATTTGAAAGGTCAGCAGGATTCGAATCCAATTTTGTGTCATGTGTTACAGTGTATGTTTATACAAGATTCAATCTGCGCGATGTGAGTGATATGGGTGCGCGCGCGCGCAAGCACGCCGCGGCGACGTGACGTGGCGAAGTTCAGGTATTCATTTGAAGGCCAAGGTGCCGTGGGATTAATTAATTCATTTGTAATCAGCTCTGCTGTTTTCAATCTGAAAGACAATATATCAATTCCGTATTTGTGGTGACGTGTATCTGCTAGAGTCTAGACTGTTATTAAGGTGCATACAAAAATTCCTCTAGTATTGATTCCATATCTTATTATATAATTTTATATAATTATATAATTTTATCTATTATATAAATCCAGAGGCGTAGTTACCATAACGCAGATACGCAGTTGCGTACACATCATTTCACCAAAACATATTTTTTTATTGCAGCGAGAGAGAGAGAGAGAGAGAGAGAGAGAGAGAGAGAGAGTCAGTCAGACTAAATTGTTGACTACACATAAGTGCTTCAACCTGAACGCTTGTAGCGGTAATGATCACTTTGCGTACCTGGTCGCGACTCATTTTCCTGTACCAACGACAAATGGGGGTCCTCACAACATAAGGGGTTGTGTTACAGTGGGAATGAAGGGAAGGCTGATTTTTGCCCGGTGGTTTTACCACGGGAACAATTGATATTGTGACTAATATGGTGCGAGACTTTATATTAGTTATATATAAAAATGACGCTAATACGATATTAATTCTTTAATGTGTGATATGTGCTGTCTTTTCGGTTTCTAATTAGACCAGAGCAGTTAGTTTAAATCAAAGAGGACGAGAGCGCGAGAGCGATGATGTAAGGGCAAGAAAAACAGCAAGATAGGGAAGTAGGGTAAGAGTAACAGTAGGGGGAACAGTAATGAGGTATGAGCATGGAGAAGAGGAGCGAGAGGAGAGAGAGAGAGGGAGAGAGAGAAACATCAAAACAAGGAAAGAGAGGGGAGATACAGTCACAAAGAAGGAGCTCGATATGATATACTGTTGGAGATTAGAAAACTGAGGAACTACGCACTTAGCCTAGCTAGCTAGCGGGGAGCTCAGACATGGGGAGCATAGATAGAGTAGGATGGGATATGGCTGCATAAAGTTGATAGAGAGTGATAGGTAAGGGGATTAAGATAGATCGAATAAGATAAGATAAGATACGATAGGGAGCGGAGGCGAGATAAGAGAGAAATATAGATCGTAGGAATAGCCAGAGTGCGTTGTGCGTTTGGGCGTAACCCTGGTGTGCGTGGGCGTGTGCGTGCGTATGGCAATCTGTGTTCCGTGTTATTCGCGTATGCGCGCCGTGTGGGATCATATCCGCGCTGCGTAAGTGCTGCTGCGTGTGCGTGTACCTTGGCCATGAGTGCGTGTGGCGTGCAGCTCTAATCCGTCGTCGTGGCATGTTGTCTGCACGCTAAGCCCAACTTTCCGTAAATAATGGCTCGCCCGTATGTCCGCGCACCACCCGCGAGGGGGCGTGGGTTGCGTCAATGCTTCCTCTATCCGCCCCCATTCTCAGCATTTGCCATCACTTATATGATGCGGCCAGCGAACGATCTAGAAGCAGAGCTCTTACCACACAACAACAAAACAACAAAACAACAACACACAACAACAACCATACACAAAATAACCCCACTCGCTCAGCAAAATCAGCAAATAAATTTCAATTGTATGAGGCATGCGTCGTACGACTTTTATCGCAATGCCCCCCACCCCAGCTTTTCGGGGAGAAAATCGGGAGCAATAGTGCAGCACATGTGGTTCGTGTTGATTTATTTTAATCGTAGTCGAATAAATTGTTCGTGCCACGCCCCCGTGGGGGCCGCTGTTAAGTGTACGCTGATGCACTAACACATACTTGCCACGTTAAGGGAAACCATCTGTAAGCCGTTTCTCCTATACTCAATACATGAAAAGATACCATGTCGCTCGTGAAGCAAGGTCTAACACCGTCCATCTTAACCATGAAGGAATTTGTTGGCCCTGGGCGCATCATGGTTTTCGCTATCGCTAACGTAAGTTAGAATACTGCATTAACAGAAAAGCAATAGCACGCCTTATATTAGAAACTACACCAGATCTATTAACTAGCCGCTAACTCAGACCGCGGCGAAACTTCACTAATTAAAATTACGAGTTCCCCCCTACGCGGTGTGATAGAGATCCGGTCGAGTGAAAACAGGTTAAGACCTAATTTTGTTTCCTGAGAGCGGGGCACCATTTAATTAAAGCCGATCTGCCTGCACCCACTTCAGAGTTACTTGAACCCGGCCTACGCCACAGAAGGCATAAAACACGCCTTAGAAGCATTCTCACGAAGTTAAGCATTCACGCAAGCGCTAGATAAAACACGAAAAGGGGTAAGGCGCACGAAACTGAAAAAAAAGGAAAGGAACCAGCGGGCACTCTCGCAATAGGACGAATATCCGAAGTAGATCGAGAAACAAAGATATATAAGGAAACCCGGATAAACATTCACGGATTGGCCTTTTCCCTGACGTCTTATCGAAGAATCTTATTCGCTAAAGAATTATATAGTAATTTGTAGATTAGTTAATTGCATTCGTGGAAGCATCTTATTGTAGAATTATAATAGTAATTGTAAATTAAGTTAACACGCCCTCTCCTCCCTCTGCTCTCTTTCCTTCTTTCTCGCTCTCCTCTGCAGATCCCATCTCTTTTATTTTCTTCGTGAATTCCTTATCAACTAGTAATTGTAGAAAGTTCATCTCATTCGTGAGAAATCTTAATTGATAAGGAATTGATATATGTACGTCTTGGATGAGATTACCAGTGTAATTCATTCGCTCGAGGATCTTACTTGTCAAGATATTATTAATAGTAATATGTAGAAGTTGCTTCATTCATCTTGCAGAATCTTATTGTAAAGAATTATCATAGTAATATATCTGTAGAACTAGTTATTATTCCGTGAGAAATCTTACTATTCGTAGCATTAATAAGTCAGTAATTGTAAGAATGTTGTTCATGCTCTCATTTGTGAGAATCTTATTGTAGAATTTTAATATTAATTTGTAAGAATTAGTTTTCTTCATTCGTGAGAACGTCTTATTGTAGAATTATTAAATAGTAATTGTAAGATTAAGCTTCACTTATTCGCTGAGAATCTTATTTCGCTAGCAATTATAATACGTAAATGTGTTCACAGAGATAGTTTTCGTTGCCTGTGTCATTACGTACGATTAACAGAACCATCTCAAATCTTCATTCGTCCGTAACGGGATCTTCCTACGTTCTTTCCTTAAGTTCAAATTTCTTACAGCACTACATGGCTGCCAATACTTACGGTCTCTCTCTCTCTCCAAACGGTCTCAACTCTTCATCACTCTCACGTCCTCCCCCTCTTCCTCACTCGGGTTTTTCTCTGCGTGGTAGAGCTCCTCTCTCTAGTCTGCTCTCTGTCTATTGCTCTTTCCCTATCTCTCTCTTCTCTCTTCGCTCTCTCCACTGCACACCCTTCCGCTTCGACCTCTTCCGCAGAAAAACACAAGACATCGAGTCGAGTTTCTTTATGACGCGCTTTTGATCGCTTGAATGTGCTTATCCGTCCGTTCTGCACCTTCAACGATGCGCATCGTATCAATACGCCTAGATACGTGCGCTGCGGTGGTGTCCGTCACTGGTGGCTGCGCTACGTGTGGTGTGTGTATTTGTGGTTGCGTCTGTGCGCGTGCCGTTGCGTACGTGCGTTGTCCCTATGTGGCTAAAACAATTGATAAAATCTACAGCCGGGGCTTTCCGAACAGTTTTAATAATTATTTCGAAATAAAATTAATTCTCTTAAGAATTTAACTAGTTTTTACAAAACTCGCTCCCGTTGTAATTCAACTCCCGTTCCGAATGACCGCACTCGCCTCCGCCTGCCGTCTCGTCTCTCGTCTCTTCTCTCCAATCTCTCTCTTCTCTCTCTATCTCTCTCTCCCCTCTTGCTTCTTCTCTCTCTCCTCCCTAAAGCTTATCATTTTCGTGTCGGACGCTATCTATCAGTGACGTAGTCATCGTCCCATAAATACGCCAAACTACTGATGAATGCAGTCGACACCACCCCCCGAATTTTGATAGGTCGTGGGTCATTGAGAACGAATTTACGACTCGAGCCTTTTTAAAATTAATTAAAATAAAAAGATTTAAAAATTTAAATTAAGATTAATAATTTATTTTTATTAATTGTAGTTGCACGTATTTAACTTTGTCGAACATTCCGGCATGGCAAAAATCTCCGCCTGCTCTCGTAGATGGGATAATCGCCGCGACGAGAGAAGTGGACAAGTGGGTTGACGTTCGTGAGGTTTGAAAGTGAGAAGCTAATCGGGAAAGTGAAGTGAGGAGAGAGAGCTGCGAAGTGTAAGGTGAATTTCTATCCTTTGACTCCTCCACCTCCTGCCCGTAATCTCCTTGGCTCGCTATTTGCCGCCTCGCCCTCTAGTGCAGCCTTTCGGCAACTTCCGCAGGCCTCTTTGTCGCGTATGGCATGCACGCCGGAGGCAGTGACAGGGTATTTGGGATTCGTACAGCATCCGCACGACTGGCGGTTAAACCGCTGCAGGACCGTCCTGCGACAACGCCTGTCAATGTGTACACACGGGCCACATGCCGACGTAGTCAATGTGTTGCACACGCATGCAGCCTTGGCATGGGTGTACAGCCAGCGCGTCTCGGGCTCGCTCGGCTCTCGTCTCCCCGGCTCCTACGCACCCTCTCTCCCAGCGCCACCCGCCCGTCACGTGCCTCCCCGGGCCTCTCGGTCTCCTCCTCCGGGCCTCTGCGGGCCACGGCATCCGCTGTCCCGTGGCTCTCTGCGGTTCCTCGCCTCCCTCTCGTGCCCTCTCGTCTTCGCTGTCCACCTTTCTCTCTCCGTCCCTCTCCGCCTCCTCCGCCATTGGCTCCGCCGCGGCCGGACTTCTCCGCTCTCTCCGCCGTCCCCCCCGCCCCCACCGCCGGGCGGCCCGCCGCCCTCCGTCGCTCGGCTCGTGCGTCTTCTGCTCTCTCTCTCTCCCTCCGGGTGCCGGTCTCCGCTCTCCGCGGCTCTCCTCTCTCTTCTCTCTCTTCTCTCTCCCCCTTCGCGTCTCTCTGCCTCATCTTAATCGTCTCTTCTCCCTCTCTCTCTCCCCCTCTCTTTGCTTCTCTGCTCTCGTGCTCGATCCCTCCCCAGATCTGCTCTTCTTGGAAAATATATCAAAATGGCATTTTTGCGCATATTCATTTTCATTATTGAGGTATAGGTAATAGTGGTATAGCAATCCATTAAGGGCTTTCTCGTTAATTTTTGTACTCTTCCCGAATCATGAGGGGGTCTGGCCTCCTTGTGGCGCCGCCCCCCCTTTGTACGGCCTATGTCCTCAATTCAAGCACTGAGCGGAATATTGGAATTAGTTTTGATTCTGTGTTGTTAGGCAGTACCGAATGCAATGTTGGCATTTATCCGTCATAAAACTGGTTCTCAAGTTCCGCTCATATAAAATGTTAAGAAGTTGAAAATTATTTTTGAAAAAGTAGAGGCATATTTGAATGAAATCGAATACAAGATCTACGGGCAAAAAACAGGTAGATGTGTTTTGGACTGCACTGAATAAACATGCAAGTTTATTTAAATTAAAAAGATTTACAATCGTTTAGAATCACACTAGCGTTAAAGATGCAGCATTTAACATTTTGTTTCGTTATTAAAAATGGTTTTATGCTTTGCCTCTGATGAGGAACTAAAAACGGCAATATTGAGCAATTTGATTTCAAATAAAAACAAAGGTAGCTCCAAAATAGCGCTCTATTAAAATAAAAAGGAATTTCACCAGAAAGAATTGTTTTTGGCCTCCCGCTGCATATGAGAAACGTTACTTTAAATCGTGTCTGAAATCGATTTGAAATAAAAACCTGGAGGTGGATTGCCAAATATGGCCGTCTATAAGTTCGAATATAAGCTAAAGTTATTCACAAAGCATTTCCATTTTCTTTCTTCTGTCAATCAAGAGTTCAGAACCATAAAATTCAAGTCAGAGGCCAACTTTGCAACAAACAACACATCTGGGCAAAGAATGAAATTACTCTCCTTTCTTTTCAGTCATGTTTTGTCTGCTGCGAAATTCAACATCCAAAGTCAAGTCTTCTCGTCGATTTTGAACGAACATTTTGAGGATTTCGTTGAATTAATTGTCATTCACTACTCTGTTCAACGACACAGGAGCATGAGAGCAGAGAATCGTGGTGGGTCAATTGTAGAAACGAGTTTAGGACTTGCACAATGCTCATTTTAGAGCAATGTTGTTCAGCAGATGCAGAAGTACAGGAATTGTGGCAGTCCTGTGACGAGCGGCGGAGAGGCCAAGGAAAATTTTTTTGTTTTGTGTTTCAATCAACAGGGGGGCGCATGGCCCCCTTGTGGCCCGTCCGCTTAGGCTACGCCAAGTGTTGTTAATAATATAAAATAATAGTTATAGTGATCTTTTAGTGCCTCACATTTGTTGGCTAATGAACGAGAATAGTTCTCCTAACAAGATTATTGTGTCGTATTCAGAATGAAGGCTGGTAGCATTTACTCAAAAGTGGCCTCAAATACATCTCCCTGCGATCTACATTTTCAATTCCTCCCCCCCCAACCGCCCGCGCCTGTGTGCGGTACACATTCCATTTCACCACGGCGTACGTACGACCCTGCAATTATTATATAATAATAATAACATAATAATATTATAATATTATTATTATTATTATGGCTTCCGTCGAGAATGGTTGATCACTGAATAGAATGTGGATTTTGTCTGTGGATTTTGTCTGTGGGATTTTGTCTGGATGGCCATTTTCTTCAATGCTCTTTGCGCTGCGTTTTTAAAAGCTATAAATCACTGCCTGCTATATATATGTGCGCGCGCGTGCGTGCGTGCGTTGCGCTGCGTGCGTGCGTATATATATATATAATATATATATATGCATTTGTAAGTTACTGGCTTCGGCACTACCGTATCGAGCATCTCTAAATATTTTCATAGGCTCATCTCTGTGCGCTACCATATATGCTGGCATCTTCAGTTTTACATTGCTCGTACACGAGATACTATATATAGATTGGGCTGGGGCAGTATATAATAACGTCACCCTACACAATAACAGACAGTTGTTTATGTACAACTCTCATATTTATTTGTAAAAATTGTCAGTAAACAAACCATTTAGGAAACATCTTCTACTAAGGCGAGTTGGGGTATCGTTAAACAATATAAAATGTAATACTTACTAATAATTAACTAATAATTGATTACTAAAAACAATGATACGAACAATTTCAATCGCATGATACGCCCGTAGCAAGTCGCGGACTGGCAATAATGCAATTGATCGCATCACAAAAATTTACTTCATTCCCTCTCAACATTGTTAACAGTTTTTAACTCCGATAGTAGTCAGCTAGTATGCTTTTATTTATGCAAACAGGGGCAAGGCTAGCAAACACAGCAATGGCTGGTGTTCCACGTAGGGCGGCTGTTATCATCATGATACATTCACTTTTTTCACACTCACAACAATCAGATGGAAATGTTAATAATAAATATAACCTAAGTCTACCAAGACAGAAAACTATACAGTATAGAATAACAGCGCCTAGTAATTAAAGCCATTTATGTATTCTGGATCCCTGGGATGTTGGAGCTCCTGGTATTAATAACAAGTTGCAGCAGAGGCGACAGCGCTCACTGCGTGTACTGTAGGAGCGGGTATTCTGCTGATAATCACTGGCAACGGCAAATGCCAAGTGCGGAGCCCTCGCCGCCACCGCGTTCGCGCTCAGAGCTACATGCTAGGATGAGCTACCTAATCACAGCTCTAAATCTATGATAGGCTTTTGCTTCTAGTGCGGTAGTAGCGTTAATATAAGATACAACTGTGTAAATTTAACTGTACTTGTTTCATCATTGGGTATGCGTAGAGCGCGAGCATAGTAGTGGTGGGTTTGGGGGGGGGAGGCTGGC
>NW_014577875.1:15016-23540 GCF_000485595.1 Priapulus caudatus | reverse complement strand
TATCATCACACATTGAACTAATGAAACGCGTCCGTAAACCGACACAATGCCTGGTGTATGTGAGTGTGATGCTGCAATGGTAGATGTGTGTGTTTGGGCCGATAGATAATATATAGTAACATCGCGGTCCACTGGCGCCACAGGCTCTTAAGAAAGTAGAAGCACAGAAGGATAAACATCCTCAGGTGATAATAAAAAGCAGCGCGTAGGGCGCGCTGCATGTAGGGGGGTGCTGGGTAGCATGCGCCCCTGAACATTTTTTGAGATGATAGACTCTGGAGATGGCAATCTGGTGAGCTTTGCCGGAGAGATTGTAAAAACCAAAAATGTATAGGAACACACTTGTTGTAACCCCAAAATTTACTGCAGCACTGTGCTTCGCACACTCAGGGCGTACGCAGCGGGGCGGCACAGCGGGCAGTTGGCCCCGCCCCTAAGAGATTTTTCAAGAGTATGCCTTTTAAATGGACAAATATGGGCAATCAGAGGGCGTGGGAGTACCTTTGCCCCCCCCTACAGAAAATTTCCTGCGTAATTTGCCCGCCTACGAAAATTTCTGCCGTTACGGCGGGGCGGCCTTGTTCCAGTGCTTCTATCTGCGGCGCACTGATCCGGGTTATCTATATTATTTCTATGTTTGAAGCACACGACACGCCGCCCAACGCACCGCATAACACTCGCTCGCACTGCCACGCACGCACGCATCACAGATGAGGGAAAGAGAGGAAGAGAATGTGCCGTTAATTACAGTTCAACTGTCTTGCTTAATCAGTAGGGTAGCCAGCATTGGAACAGGGGGTGGCGCCACAAGGCGAGGGAAGCGAAGCGACGCAGGGGTTTGTAGGGTGTGGGAGGGGTATCCCCCCACGGTAGGGAGATTTTTGAAACTTCGTGCATGGAAAATGGCTTTTCTTGCACACTGAAAGTTCAGTATTAGGGCTAACTTATATGAGAGTTGGCATATTGCTAACCCGTTATAACTCCCTCCTCGTCTTTTTATTTTGTCCATCCGATCCGGTCAACGTGGCAGACGATGGGGCCCTGGCTGTGGGCGGCCGGAAGGACTCTGAGGTTACGAACACGACCAGTTGTGGACCCTTAGCTAGCCCAGTGAAAATGGTGTACGAAGCCAGTGTTTTTTCAGGAGGGAAGAAATAGAGTGTAAGGCGACCAAGACGCCGATGAAGCACATTTCTCAACGGGGGAGGGTGTTTCCCCTCGCCCAAGTAGGGAATTTTTGAATATGTGCAATCAAAAGAGAGGATGGGGAAGGGGCGGGTGGAGGGGGCTCTAATAGCAAAAGCAGTTCAGTCCTTTGTTAACAGTCAACAAATCCGTGTTTACCCCACCTCTTGAGGGTCAAAAGGTTATCAGACACTTACCCTTAGCACATTTCATGGTCCTTTCAATAAAGTGATAAAAATGGTAGGTCAGCGCTGAAACAAAAAAGTTTTTCACTCGGTCCGTTAGACCATGTCCTCAGAAAATGTCTGATATCTGACCTTTCCCCACTGCCCTTTTACCTGTGACCTCCAATTTCCCTCTGGTGATGGGTTTCCTCCCCATCACACTATACATCGAATATTAAGAGCGTAGGTCAAGCCGTTGAGATTTGTGCCGCAATTCCGTATTTCCTCCTATACCTTAAGTTAAGGAGGAAATGTTCCCCCTCCATTGACACCTCTTGACCTTTGACCCTTGACCCCCCAAATTCGCCATGCTGGGTCCTTTTCGCGATCCCCCAACATCCCGAATATCATGACCGTACGTAAGATTTGTGCCCAACTGTTGACGGACAGACGCACGGACGGACGGACGATCAGATTTCGTCAGACGAGCTAAAAACCTGATATATTTCGATTTAAAAGGCGCTAGCGTATCACAGTTTCTTATCTGTTCAGGCATGTTGTTCCACAAGATTGATCCTGTGAAACTAAAACTATTTATTCCAGATTGTAATCTAACAGAAGGTAAAAACATCTTATTTCTATTTCTAGTTGCATAGTTATGAATTTGATCCGTCTTGGTAACAATTAAGGCTCGATAAATGGTCCGGAGCATGCGAGTTTACAATTTGAAACATCATGGAAACTTTATGTAGCTCAACACGCTCTTTGCATGGCAACCAATTTAATGTCTAGAGCATGTCTATAATATGAGTTCTTGGGTGACAACCCAATACAATCCTAGCAACCCTATTTTGCAGACGTTGGATCCTGTTCATAAGGGTTTCGTTACAACATGACCAGATAATATCCACATAATTGAATAACGGTAATACCATGGCATTAAATAAGAGTTTACTCGTATCCATAGAAATAAAAGATCTAGTTCGCTTTAAAACACCAAGCTTTTGAGAAATTCTAGCATGCAACTTTTCAATATGATATGCTCCCATGTGAGGGAGCTGTCAAAGAAAGCACCGAGATATTTAAAGTGTTGTACATGTTCAACATATTGACCGTTAACCTGCAAATTTAGCTTTTCGGTTCAAAGTAACCTTTCCCTATTATCCCTATTATCCCTATTATCTACTCCTGATATATATATATCCCTATTATCCCTATTTTCCCTATTATCTACTCCTGATATATATATATATATATATATATATATATATATGCATTTGTAAGTTTACTGCTCCCACTACCGTCACGACATCTCTAAATATTTTCATAGCTCATCTCCTGTGCGCTACCAATATATGCTGCATTTTAAGTTTTACATTGCTCGTACACGAGATACTATATATAATTGGGCATGGGGCAGTATATAATAACAGTCACCTACACAATAACAGACAGTTGTTTATGTCACAAAATTATATTTATTTGTAAAATTGTACAGTAAGACAACCATTTAGGAAACAATCTTCCTTACTAAGGAGAGTTGGGTATCGTTAAACAATATAAAATTAATAATTAATAATAATTAACTAATAATTGATTAACTATAAACAATGATACAACAATTTCAATCGCATGATACCCCGTAGCAAGTCGCGGACTGGCAATATCAATTGGATCATACAAAAATTTATTCATTCCTCTCAACATTGTTAACAAAGTTTTTACATCACGATAGTAGTAGTAGTAGTATATTTTATTTATCAAAACAGGGAAGCTACAAAACAACAACAATGCTGGTTTCCACGTAGGCCCTGTTATCATACATGATACATCACTTTTACACACACACATAATGGAAATGTAATAATAAATATACTAAAGTATACCAAGACAAAACACTATACAGTATAAAATACACGCCTAGTAAATTAAACCATTTATGTATCTGGATCCCTGGGATTTGGAGTCCCTGGTATTAACTAACAAGTGCCACAGAGCGACAGCGCTCAACTGACGTGTACTGTAGCCGGGTATTCTTCTGATAAACTCACTGGCAACCAAATCAAGTGCGCCCTCCCGCCACCGCGTTCGCGCTCAGAGCATACATCTAGGATACTACTAATACAGATCTAAAATCTATGATAGGCTTTGCTTTAGTACCGGTAGTACAGTAATAAAGATACAACTGTGTAACTTTAATGACTTGTTATCATGGATATGCATAGAGCGCATGAGGCAGAGCATAGTGGTGGTTGGTGGATGGGGGAGGGAGAGGGGGAGGATGGGAAGGCGGACGCCTCGATGAGCCACAAGGGATCGTCCAATATGGAGAACTGCGGAGACAGGCAGTATAAGAAGGGTTGGTTATATGGTTGCTTATATATAGCAGCTGCGGCAACAAATCTCAGGAATGCTTGAAAAAGCAGTGGTGTTTGTGTACATAAAGCGACCGTCGCGCGCGGCGTGTACTTCCGTCAAACAAATATCAGCATGTATCCTTTGGCACCAAGTGTAAAAGAATGATTGCGTTTGGGCTGTTTCAGGGAACGCCAGGACGAGATGAGAGGCGTGAGAACACCAGGACCATCCAGGGCCCATGGTCCTACCCTGGATACCCCCGGTTACTGCATCCCTGAGAGAAAGGCGACATGGTAGTTCACTGTAATCTTAGTAAAATGACGAAATAGATGAGTTCAATTTTATATCAATGTAAAAATCCAGCATTGTAAATAAATGTAATATGCCACATTGTATATAAATTGGTAATATCCACATTGTTAACTATTAACTGTAGATATCCACATTGTAGGTATCAATGTATATATCCATGAATTGTATATTCAAGTAATATCCACATTGTAAATCAATGTAAGATCCTCGATTGTTATTCAATGTAATATCCTCATTGAAAATGACGTCATAGCGCGCTGTCAATCATCTAGGACATGAGGCTAGTAGCACGGTAAGTCATGGCATCGTATGGGCAACACAAACTATGAGTTGTGACCCCATGTTAGTTTATATCGCTGTTTTCCCAGGAAGGAGAGAGATCAAGGTCTTCGCCGGATTGGCCAAACAGAGCGACGGCCCTCCTGTAATTAATTAATAGAAAGATAACAGCTTACAGAAAGTACGTGCTAAAGGCAGATGGGCTATACGTCTCCCCGCGCCAGCATTTGTCTACAAAAAAACTTGCTGGACGGCTATTTTCCTATATCAAACAGAGGCTAATCGATGCATTCTGTACTTCATGTTACAACAGAGTTTGATAAGGCATAAGATAGAGACAGTGGGATATACACGGGAAATGCCTAAAATATATAGTGATCGAATAGACGAAACTATACTTTGAGGAAAACGCAAATGAGGGACCTGTAAATAAAGTCTATCCAAACCGTTATAGCAGCAGTCCACATATCATATCTTGGAATACGTCCCGGCGTTAGTAGGTTTACGCGTGAACTTATCCTCATTATGTCTGTGAATTTCCGATGAATTCGTACATTAAGATAGATAGGGCGGAAGTATGGCCTCATCGCGGGGCACAGCGAGGCATTCCTCAGGGCTGGCAGCAAGGTAAAAATATAAGTGATTCAGGATCGGTAGCCTTGACGCCCTAATTCGTCTAATGTTTATATTTTCGTTAGGAAGAATATATGGTCACGTCTGTCTATGAATATAATACTGATATGTACATATATTATACAGTATATATTCTTAATGCTTGTAATGAGCAAAGCAGGCCTGACTAGAGGGAATAATAATGTCCTCAAAAAGCTTCCATCCAACATATGACACCGCATTTCGTATATATAATATATATTAATACTATATATAATATATACTATAGGATGATAGTATATAGGTATAGTGTGTTGTTGTTTGTATTTCGTCCGCGTATGCTTGTTCTCCAGGGGACGCCGAAGAGGATTTAGTGATCCACAGGCCCCCTCTGAAGGGGACGGCCCATGGGATCCTCCGGGAACCTGCTGGGATCCCCGGGAATTCCAGGAGCTGAAGACGCTCCCGGATCGAAGGGAAATGTGTAAGGTATCGAATAATGTTCACATATATGCATGCATATATAGGATAGATAATATATAAATATATATTTATATTATATATCATAATAATCAGGGAGTAGATAATAGGGTTCCTATCGCCTAATAAAGGTGTCTATCCCTATTAGCTACTCCTGAGATATATATTATATAGTATTAGATATAGTACTTATTGTATATTTAATATTTATATTATATATATAATGTTTTTAATTATATTTATGATTAATATATATATGATATATATATTTATATTTATATTTATATTAATGACCAATAAAATAATAAGGTGTTAGTCCTTACTGATAATAAATATACTATGTCATTTAGAATGGAAAGTAATTTACAGTGGCGTAAAGCTAACTATTTCCGAGAATCGTTCGTTGTAAATAATGAATATCAATAGGTATTACAGCTATGATATATATATCGTATAGGAATATATTATAACTAATAATTATATATATATATGTATATACGTAGCTGGGGCTATACCCACGCGCGGATGGCCAGCGGCGATAAAGGGAGGAAAAGGACCTAGTAATTTAGTCTGTCATGACGGCTGTACTGATGTTGATTCGATGTTTATAAATCATCGGTCCCATAAGAATTTGCCACTTCTGGTTTCAGTTCCGGCAAGCCGGTTTTCTTGGTACACACACATTCTGGTATGCCATCTTGAGAGAGGATGTAGACGGTGTCTGGTTACCGGCTCACCCTGGAGCCACCAGTCATCATAGAGCTGCGCCTAGAGGTCCAATCACCTTGAGGGACTGGCCCTTGGCCTTCGTTGAGAACATGGCAAAGCTCAGCTTGATCTGGAAACCTGCAGGCCCTCTGAACTCAAGATGGCAGGTCTGATGGGAATACAGCGGGATCCTTGGATAAAGACATTTTTCGGCCTGCGCTTCCTGGTCACGATTTTTGCGCTTTGAATGACTCTGGGCATGAGCTCTTTATGTGAGCCTTGTGCCGGTTCAGGGAGCTTGTAGAGCATCCAGGTTGCGCATTAGCAATATGGCGGCGGCCGACCTTGAGCACCAAGTTGCGTTGTGGCAGACCTGAGGGCGCGCAGGCCGTGTGAGAAACTCGGTGGGAGTAGTGCAGCCTTCCTGGTCAGGAAATCAGGCAACTGTGTCCAGTTCGACGTTGTAGCCTCGTCTGGGTCGGGGCCGCCGCGAGGAGCCGAGTTGCTCCAGGCACGTTGGCGTTGCATCGTCATCCACAGGCCAAATTCCTGGGAGCAACGGATGGCTCGCTCCGCACAGGCCCAGGTCTGGTCTTGCGTAGCGGAAGGTGGCAGGTTTGGGAAGAAGATGGAAGGGACTTTACTAGAATCTGTCGCCTAGAATTCAGCTTCTGTTTAGTTCTCCAACGCTCTTGGTACAACAACACTTGCCTTGGTCTTGCCATCTTGGAGCAGAGGATGTTAGAGGTTGTCTGGAATTACCCACCCTGGAGCACACGTGCCCATCATAAGAGGCTGTCTCATGGAGAACACTGGCTCACTGAGGGTTGAGTCGCAACGCACCCTGAGGACCTGCCTGGGCCTTGTCTTGATGGACATGGGCAAAGCTCACTGTACTGGAAGACTGCAGCTTCTTGAACCAAATGCACGGTCTGATGGGTAATTGAAGTGGATCCTTGGTGAGATGAAGAAATTTTGCCCTTGCCTTGTCTGTCAGATTTTGGCTTCGATGACTCTGAGCATGAGCTGCGTCAACTGTAAGCCTTGCTGCCGCGTGCAGGAGCTTGGAGGCCTCCAGTTGCCGCCCATTACAGATAATGGCGCGCGCCCGACTTGAGACAAGTGTGTGGTTGCAGACCTGAGGGCGCCAGGCTGTTGACGAAACTCGCGTCGATAGTGCAGCCGCCTGGGCAGGATCAGGAACTTGTCCATCGACTTGTAGCTCGCTTGGGTCGCCAGGCAGGTCTACTAGCCAGGCTTGGCGTTGATGGTCACCGGCGGAACAAGCCGCCAAATCTGGAGGTGGAGGTTTGGGAAGACTTTCGTCATCCGGCGAGGGTTTGATGACCGCCGCTGCTTTGCCGAATGCACCTTGACCGTTGTTGGCCATGCAGCGTGGTGGTGAATCTGCCATTCGCCCTGCCGACCGTGCCCCGCATTCTGAGAGAAGCGGGGCCAGCTTCTTCACGCGCTGAGGCATGCACCCTCATGTTGGTCTTCAGGCTTGGCGGTTCACACGCCCTTGCTTATCCAGAAGTAGAGGGACATACTTAATGCAGCATTAAAGCATCTGTCTCTTGTTTCTTTGGCGATGACTGGCAAGGTTGGCGAAATTCGCGCTGGGTCTGTGAGGCAGGACAGTCCGATCCCAACTCCCATGACGTCTTGTGTGGCCAACGGTCGTTGATGGGTCCTTGTCGAGTGCTTCAAAGGCGCCCTTTGGGCTCATGGTTGCCATCGTCCAGATGAAGCTTGCCACTGGCAAATCTTTTAGTCACGAAAGTGGCCAAAAATCATATTTACCCGTCTTATCAAAAGGACCAAAAAGTAAAGTTCCAAAAAAGAAAAAATCGTTTTTTTCTCTTTTTTTTTCCCCCTATTTTTTTTTTCATTTCTTTGTACATAGTTTTTGGCCTAAAGGTCGTAGTAGCGTCATGGGGGCTGATCAGCTAAATATATATGGTTTGTGGGGTCCACCTTTTACGGGTCTCGAAAGATAACGGACAGACAGACAGACAGATAGCCGCGGCGGCCGGCCATTAATGTGAAAGTATATATGTATATATTAAATATATTATATTTATTAATTGATAATGCTGTACTACCGATATACAATTATGTTTAATCGCTAATATTATCTGTGCAATGTTTCAGTAAAAGAAATTAATTGATGCTTGTGCTAGTGTCACCTATATACAAGGTGAGCGCAGGGCTGCCCCCGGCCCGCCGAGCACTCCCGGCAGGATGGACCGTAATGACAAACGGTCACCGCTCGCCGTAAGAAACACCCGATGAACACCCGGCGGCCGCGTGTTCCCAACAAATCAAATATACCATTGTTATAGTAGATATATCAAATATCTTGAGAAGACAAGTCGAGCTTGATAGATCTAGGAGTTAATAAGATCGGTGTGCGGTGAATCTGA
>NW_014577875.1:9354-14991 GCF_000485595.1 Priapulus caudatus | reverse complement strand
GGTAAAAACATTCTTTTTCTATTTCTAGTTGGCATAGGTTTATGGAATTTGATCCATCTTGTAAAATTAGAGGGCTCAGGATAAATGGTGCGCGAGGCTGGCGAGTTTACGAATGTGAAACGATCATGGAAACTTTATGTAGCTCAAACACGCTCTTTGCATGTGGCACAATTTAATGTCTGGACATGTCTATATCAATAGTGTCTTGGGTGACAACCCAGATACAATCCCTAGAAGCCCTATTTTGCAGACGTTGGATCCTGGTTCATAAGTGGTTTCGTGTAGCAACATGACCAGGATAAGTATCCACATAAGTCAATAACAGGTAATACCAGTGGCCCATTAAAGTAAGAGTTTAGCTCGTATCCATTAGAAATAAAGATTCTAGTGTCGCTTATAAAACACCAAGCCTTAGAATTTCTTAGAATGCCATACTTTATCAATTATGATATGCTCCCATGTGAGGGAGTGTCAAAGAAGCACCGAGAATATTTTAAAGTGTTGCTACATTGTTCAAACATATTGACTGTTAACCCTGCAAATTTAGCTTTTTCGGTTCCAAGTAACCTTTGAGCTGTTCCTAGTAACATATTCGTTAACGATCAGTGTCTAGAACACTAGAACAGCACTATCACACATTTAAATATAATATGTAGTATCTATATATATATATATAGTACATGCTCAACATATTGTCCGTTAACCTGCAAATTCAGCTTTTCGGTTCCAAGTAACCTTTGAGCCGTTCCTAGTAACATATTTGATTAACCGATCAGTGTTCTTAGAACACTAGAACAGCCACTATCACACCATTTATAATATAATATGTTAGTATCTTTTATACATATTATATATATATATATAATATGTAGTATCTATACATATATATATATATATATAGGCCCTGTAGTACACGCAAGTGCTATAGTGTGCGTAGTAAAAATCACTATTCCATTTAATGGTTTCACCTAGTCATCACATTTCTACACTCAGAAATTCTAAAAAAGACAAGGTCAGTCTTCACAATTTAAAATTCACAATTTAAAATTAAAGTACAATTCACAATTTAAACAAATATATTATCACATCAATTTTTTTCACATCAGCCATCTTCAACTTCGGAAATTTAATGTAACATTTTCTTACAACATTATATGTGTAAACCATGCAGTGTAGCGTTTCCCCGCAGGTTGTGTGCAGTAAAATCCCGCAAAGGCCGGGGAAAAGCTCTTAATGAAAGGCCGAGGTATTTAACCTTTGAAATGAATATAGCATACAAACAAAATTCCTCCACTGTAAAACAACTTGAATATACATTATCACAATTATTCACTCCTGATTATATGTTACCTGAAATAATAGACAATAGAATAATATAACAATACTGTCACAAACTGATTAGGGCTATAACAATAGATGCCAATTGACCCATTCATTTACAATGATTAAGAGGCAGCCTAGCCAATCAGCATTGTGATGGAATGTTATTAAAAAAAACAACGAATAGCAATAAAGTACCGCACAGAATACAATTTTGTGTGCAGGCATGAAATACGTGGATAAACTGGTCTAGCAAGGCCAACTTAGCAGCAATTCAAAGGGGGGAGGTAATCTCCCTCCCTGAACAGGGAATTCCATTAACTTCCAGCAGATGTGTTCAACATAATTATGTGGTTTTTTACCGAAGTTCTTTATTCATTATTTTATAGAACACTAACCATCATGTACTCATTGGGTATGTTCGGATTGGACGCATGTCTCACAACTTTTTCACAACTATGGAGGTATATACCCACAATGATACACACAAAGATGTACATAAAATAAATCGTAAATCGGCAAATTTCACAATGAGCAGGCCCACAAGGCATGATCTCTCACCATACTTGTTTCTAACTCTTTGTTATTATACATTCCTACTTCCGCTATCATAACCAGCCAGCGAGAACAGATAGCAAGATACTCTCCTTCGAAGCACCCAAATGTACTATTGCCGTCTTGACTCTGGGAATGTGCAGTGGTTTCCCCACCTGCAAAGATTCCATAGATTTTTAGATGAATTTGAATAAATTGGTTAACTACCAGGTTCAGTTCTAAACTTTTTTGATTAAACAAACTTCTAACATTAGAAAATAAAATAAAATCAACGCATCACCAAAAACGGAGATAAGAAAAAAAAAGGGAAAACATGCATGGAAGAAAATCATGCAGAGTAACAAACCCACCTTTAATGTCAGATATTTCTCTGTCTCATACACATACAAGGCAAATCCCTGACCACCAGATTCCAGCATACTGACACTGACAACGTCTTTAGTTACGGTGAAGGTAAAGCTTCCTTGCTTATAGTCCAAGTGTGTTAGCACCAGCCTATGAAAAAGTTCACCAATGTGTCACACCAACAATTTGTCATTCCCCAATCTATTGGTCACACATTTTGTTTAAAATATCATTAGAGTAATATAAATAACATTTCTATCATTAGACGCAACCGTGCATTCACATGAATAATTGTACTTAGGTTGCAGCACCTACAGATAAATGAAAACCCCAAAATTACAGTTACAATTTAGTTTTTATATACTAACACATCTGCTAAATGATTTAGTGTTGTTACTTAGTGGTTCCAGGTGGCAGTACTGGTTCAAAGTCGAGCTTGTCACTCCTGATCCTGAAGCCTCCATAGCCAAAGATGACAGTCTGTAGAAATCCTCCCATGCCAGTAATGAAGTTTACAGCACCGCCTCCACCGGGGGTTTCTGACCATACCTGCAAAAATATATTATATATTTATATTCATGTAAGAGGGAGAACGAGAGAGGGGCAGAGACAGGAAAAGAGACAGGGAGAGAAAGGAGCAAGACAAAGAGCAAGAAGGAGAGCTAGAGAAAGAGAGCAAGGAAGGGAAGAAGGGACGGAGAGAGGGAGAGAGAGACAGACAGAAAGCCAGAGAGAAAGAAGAGAGCAAGAAAGAGAAAGAAAGAGAGAGAGAGAGAGAGAGAGAGAGAGAGAGAGAGAGACAGACAGACAGACAGAGGGAGGGAGAGAGACACAGACTGAAAGCCAGAGAGAAAAAAGAGAGCAAGAAAGAGAAAGAGAGAGGGAGAAAGAGAGAGGAGAGAGAGATAGAGAGAGAGCGAGAGAAAGAGAGAGAGGGAGAGAGAGAGAGAGAGAGAGAGAGAGAGAGAGAGAGAAAGTGAGACGCACACACCTTGAACGGCTCTACGGTGTATTGCTGATTCATGACGAGTAACTCTGCAGCCTTCTTGTAATCTCTCAGCTCCAGCCAGGCAATGGCAAACATGCCCCACGTCATTGCTGGCCCTGTCACACTTGTCACCTGCGTTCGTGAACCAATTGGTTTTAATGTGAATTAGAGCAGAGAATCCTGGCACAAAATTATTTATTGATATTGCTGATAATATAATATTAATGTATCCATGTATATCAAAAAAGAGATCACTTGTTTATAAAATTGTGGCAAGTAACAGCTGTCCTAAAATGAGTAAACAACCGCCGTAATGTTGGCAGGTAATCAACCATCAGAAATGTTGGCAGGTAAGCAAACATCAGAAATGTTGGCAGATTAGCAACCATCAGAAATGTTGGCAGGTAAGCAACCATCAGAAATATTGGCGGGTAAGCAACCATCAGAAATGTTGGCAGGTGAGTTACCATCAGAAATGTTGGCAGGTAAGCAACCACCATAATGTTGGTAGGTAAGCTACCATCAGAAATGTTGGCAGGTAAGCAACCATCAGAAATGTTGGCAGGTAGACAACCACCGTAATGTTGACAGGTAAGCTATCATCAGAAATGTTGGCAGGTGAGTTACCATCAGTAATGTTGGCAGGTAAGCAACCACTGCAATGTTGGTAGGTAAGCTATCATCAGTAATGTTGGCAGGTAAGCTACCATCAGAAATGTTGGCAGGTAAGCAACCACCGCAATGTTGGTAGGTAAGCAACCACCGCAATGTTGGTAGGTAAGCTATCATCAGTAATGTTGGTAAGTAAGCTATCATCAGTAATGTTGGCAGGTAAGCTACCATCAGTAATGTTGGTAGGTAATTGCTATCATCAGTAATGTTGGTAGGTAAGCTATCATCAGTAATGTTGGCAGGTAGATTGGCTCCATCTAGTCATCCTGGGCAGTAGTCATATGCATGAGATAGAGGTTGTTTACATGTGTAATGTGTAAACTTACTACTTACATCTTCGTATATGACGAGGTCATTGCGTCTCACCACTTCATCAGACTCTTGCATCAGTGGAAATCCTAGTAGCACAACGTCTGCCTGCTTCACCATAAATTCTGAAATGAAAGCAGAGCTCACTTTTTTTCATTTTGTTGTTCATCGGATCAGAACATACCTAGTTTGTAAATTAACTTGTGACTTTACGAAGTGAACCATTCAACACCACCAGATGTCTCCATCTGCGCACGTACCTGGTATTGTGCTATTGATCTTGCTCTTATAGTCTCTCTCGTCAGGGTCGTAGCCGTCGTGCTGTGGGTGGTAGTTCCTCTTTGCATCAAAGGGCACGTACATGTGGTCAGCAATGTCTATCCACTTCTGCTTCAGGCGCGGCGAGTCTGGGAAGGCATCCGAGGGAAGTCGCAGGCTGATCTGTGCGATGGTGTTCGTGTAGCAGGAGTTGTTGACCGGGTAATGCCATTCATCCGGCCCCATCACGTCTGCCAAGAGCAAGAACCTCCGCCCTTCAATATCCACGTGCTAATATCAATCTAGTCATATAGTACAACATATATTAACATACAGTGAAACCCGAGTTGACACCTCTACAGAATGGACAGCTATATCTACAAAGGACGTTTCTCCTGAGTGGCATATTCAGAGTGAAATCACCTCTATAGAACAAACTCGTCTCGATAAAGTCCTGACACTTTTGATGTTTCCCAGGAGTAATCCTTATATATAGGTTTAATTGTATTCACAATTCATATTGTATTCATCAGATATCTCTCAACCTGGTATTATTGTATTAAATTAATTCAGATTGTTCCAGTTGTATTTTACTAAATCCATGGACCTACACATAAGCTTTTAAATTATACAATATTATATCATAGATTTCATCTCATTTTTGGAAAGCAGTGGTTTTCTGTTTAATATTGGAATTCATGTGCGTACCATGTATCTCGTATCTCTCCTTAGTTTTGTTGTAAAGTGCACGACTCTCCCAGAAATTTGCGATTGCCATGATGAGATCCTCTGCAGAATTGATGAACGTTTTGTCTGCGTTCATGTGCATGTACTGCCAGAAGGCAAACGCTATGTCACCAGTCACATGCTGTTCTAGGGCAGATCCGGGATACCAGGGGCATACATCCTCACCTAGAAGCACAGTAAATGTCATGGGACAGCAACCGTGACAACGTGTACACGTAATCTCACCTGGAAATTAATAGTTATGAATCTTTGTACTCATTGATTTATTGGCTCCAATTGGCATTTTTCATAATGGAAGGTTGCTACTATATATCTGTGAATGCGGCATCATAACCAATATTCAATACAGTCCGACCTCCTTTATCCGGCCACGTCGGGACCGGCACCCATCCGGATATGGGATTTGGCCGAATATAAGAGTTATGCTCAAACACAGCATTTCC
>NW_014577875.1:0-9344 GCF_000485595.1 Priapulus caudatus | reverse complement strand
GCAACCATCAGAAATGTTGGCAGGTAAGCAAACATCAGAAATGTTGGCAGATTAGCAACCATCAGAAATGTTGGCAGGTAAGCAACCACCATAATGTTGACAGGTAAGCTATCATCAGTAATGTTGGCAGGTAGATTGGCTCCATCTAGTCATCCTGGGCAGTAGTCATATGCATGAGATAGAGGTTGTTTACATGTGTAATGTGTAAACTTACTACTTACATCTTCGTATATGACGAGGTCATTGCGTCTCACCACTTCATCAGACTCTTGCATCAGTGGAAATCCTAGTAGCACAACGTCTGCCTGCTTCACCATAAATTCTGAAATGAAAGCAGAGCTCACTTTTTTTCATTTTGTTGTTCATCGGATCAGAACATACCTAGTTTGTAAATTAACTTGTGACTTTACGAAGTGAACCATTCAACACCACCAGATGTCTCCATCTGCGCACGTACCTGGTATTGTGCTATTGATCTTGCTCTTATAGTCTCTCTCGTCAGGGTCGTAGCCGTCGTGCTGTGGGTGGTAGTTCCTCTTTGCATCAAAGGGCACGTACATGTGGTCAGCAATGTCTATCCACTTCTGCTTCAGGCGCGGCGAGTCTGGGAAGGCATCCGAGGGAAGTCGCAGGCTGATCTGTGCGATGGTGTTCGTGTAGCAGGAGTTGTTGACCGGGTAATGCCATTCATCCGGCCCCATCACGTCTGCCAAGAGCAAGAACCTCCGCCCTTCAATATCCACGTGCTAATATCAATCTAGTCATATAGTACAACATATATTAACATACAGTGAAACCCGAGTTGACACCTCTACAGAATGGACAGCTATATATACAAAGGACGTTTCTCCTGAGTGGCATATTCAGAGTGAAATCACCTCTATAGAACAAACTCGTCTCGATAAAGTCCTGACACTTTTGATGTTTCCCAGGAGTAATCCTTATATATAGGTTTAATTGTATTCACAATTCATATTGTATTCATCAGATATCTCTCAACCTGGTATTATTGTATTAAATTAATTCAGATTGTTCCAGTTGTATTTTACTAAATCCATGGACCTACACATAAGCTTTTAAATTATACAATATTATATCATAGATTTCATCTCATTTTTGGAAAGCAGTGGTTTTCTGTTTAATATTGGAATTCATGTGCGTACCATGTATCTCGTATCTCTCCTTAGTTTTGTTGTAAAGTGCACGACTCTCCCAGAAATTTGCGATTTCCATGATGAGATCCTTTGCAGAATTGATGAACGTTTTGTCTGTGTTCATGTGCATGTACTGCCAGAAGGCAAACGCTATGTCACCAGTCACATGCTGCTCTAGAGCAGATCCGGGATACCAGGGGCATACATCCTCACCTAGAAGCATAGTAAATGTCATGAGACAGCAACCGTGACAACGTGTACACGTAATCTCACCTGGAAATTAATAGTTATGAATCTTTGTACTCATTGATTTATTGGCTCCAATTGGCATTTTTCATAATGGAAGGTTGCTACTATATATCTGTGAATGCGGCATCATAACCAATATTCAATACAGTCCGACCTCCTTTATCCGGCCACGTCGGGACCGGCACCCATCCGGATATGGGATTTGGCCGAATATAAGAGTTATGCTCAAACACAGCATTTCCATGCAGTTCAGTAGGGTTTATGCATGTGATAATGTATTTACTTGTTGCTATGATTATTGTAACAAACTGTCGTGTTTTATGGTTTATATGAAATGAAAATAAAATGAAATAAAACAGAAATTTTACCGGAGGCATAGCGGACACGAGCGGACAACACACACACGCGCGCGCGCACACACACACACGCAAACACACGTACGGTTGGTACATCGTGCGAGTTGTGAGTGAGCTTTGGGCAAGTTTTGAGCGAGATTTTTAGGTGGAAATGAATGAAAAACAGAGAACAAACACTGCAAGATCGCGGCCGGTTAATAGAGATTTCCGGATAACGGATGGCCGGATAAAGGAGGTCGGACTGTATATTAATATACTTTATTTAGAAATAAATTTTACTTTCTACTCTGGAACTGTAATGTATTGTCATATACCTGTATATGCACTTTCCCAGGGAAACATGGCTCCACTATAACTATAGTTCTGCGCTTTATTCAGTGCTTCTTGCAGATGTTCCAGCCTTATCTTCAGCTGTAGTCTGCTCATCTGTGGCTGCATCATCAATATAGGTGGATACATCCACGTCTCCTGGTCCCAGAATATGTGACCCTGATAGTCCTGTCACATGAATAAATAGAGTTATAAATAAATAAATAAACAATTAATTAAATAAACAAATAAATAAATAATTTCTGTGACACATGTAATCCTAAGAACAACTACAGATCAGGAATATACTTTAGATAATGCAGTAACAGCATATACAGTTGTCCTCGCTTTGTTCTAATTAATCCTCACAAGACTTCTACTCATGGTTCCCAAAACACTCACATGATGTTCTGCACCGTGGCTCAGTGAGCCGGGACTGAGGCCGTAGAAAGACCACTTGGGATCCTCGCGCGTCGGCAGTGAGCTGTACAGGTAGTAGAAGCATCCGTAGATGATCTGTGCGAGTTTGGTGTCACCCTCTACATCTATGCGGCCCGTGTCCCATATCTCACGCCAGCCGGCTACGTGGCTGTCATACAACACGTCTGGTGTCATCGCATGTCCCTCTACGTACGCCTCCACTGAAACACAGGGGGAAATCATACAACACGACCGGTGTCATCGCATGTCCCTCTACGTACGCCTCCGCTGAAACACAGGGGGAAATCATACAACACGACCGGTGTCATCGCATGTCCCTCTACGTACGCCTCCACTGAAACACAGGGGAAAATCATACAACACGTCCGGTGTCATCGCATGTCCCTCTACGTACGCCTCCACTGAAACACAGGGGGAAATCATACAACACGTCTGGTGTCGTCGCATGTCCCTCTACGTACGCCTCCGCTGAAACACAGGGGGAAATCATACAACACGTCTGGTGTCGTCGCATGTCCCTCTACGTACGCCTCCGCTGAAACACAGGGGGAAATCATACAACACGTCCGGTGTGTAATACAGAAAAACATCTATATACGTGCGAGATGTAACACAGATTCCCACCATCAGGCTAGATAGCCTTCAACAACCTTTCTCGGAAATCTGTCACGAGCATGTGAAAAACGCATACAAGCTAGTCTAGATTAACCGACCCAACAACAATATGATGTTCCAACAAGGAAAGTGATTATCTTGCTCCGACCTACGAGTGAGCTCATGCAAGCACATCATGAGAAAGAGAGCGGTCACTCACTTGCATCCGCTTCATCTATGTATATAGCCGTGATCCACGTCCAGCTGTTATGCCCCTGCTGCAGTTCTAGCCGCTCCGGGACTTCATCATAGACAAGATAGACGTCAGTGAGCGTCGGTGGTAGGTATTTTTTTTCAGAACCAGGGATCTCTTCAGCTACTTTTGTCCATAAATGTTGTTCCCTTGTTGCCCTGCAAAGATTGATAATGTAACATACCAAAAAAATATAGGTTTGATAAAAAAAATCTTATCGCGTAGCGTCTATCTCAATCTGAGTAACAAGGTAGCCACTGCAAAATGATTGCTATAAGTCGTCGT
Source organism: Priapulus caudatus (assembly GCF_000485595.1). Classification (NCBI taxonomy): domain Eukaryota; kingdom Metazoa; phylum Priapulida; class Priapulimorpha; order Priapulimorphida; family Priapulidae; genus Priapulus; species Priapulus caudatus. The sequence continues at coordinate 5,703 of NW_014577875.1, read as the reverse complement.
TATTCAGTAACTTTTATAATAATGATACTATCTGTCTGAACTAAGAATGCTTGTTATTAATGTGTCAAATTCTCAATATGATATCTACATTACTATCATGTTAAACTTACCCCTTTATAACATCCTTAATAATGTCAAAGTCCACAGAGAGATTACCGTGGTTATTCTTTGTTAGTAACACAAGACCTGCAAGGCATATCAGAATTGTTTTATAAACACTAAAGAATTCTGTGTAATAATTAACACTGCAGATTAGATTTACATTGAGGATTGCTATCTCATTATGATATCTTGTCCTTGTAACACAGCCTGTGTGAGAGCTTTAGTGGAATAGTTCATTGAGCTTTCCACAGGTCACCTAATATAATATAATATAATATAGTAATATATATACCTCACATGCACACTCACATATAAAGAACCATACATTATAGCAATAAAACATTTATACACATGTATAGATATGTTTCTCGATATCGCTAACAAATCTGAAATTTTCCTGCAATCAGATATTACAATGGATTTACCAATAACGTAATACATAAAAAGAATACCAATAGTGTGGAAAACCATACAGGGCACATTATATTCCACATATAGGAACCATATTCTAATGAGGATGAGTAGCTATAGACACATTATATGTAGCCATCTATGCAGATTCATATAACTAACCAGGTTTCTTTGCCTCTGCAGATACTTGGCATACTAGCAGTTTTGTATGCTTCCTGTGAGCAAATATTCGGTATTCCAGCTTGAAATCTTCATGGTCGACTGTCTCGGTGAATACTCCTACAACGAAATAATGCTCAAATTAATGAATAATGATCGGACATTGGTGATAATATATTTGTGTCACAACTATTATAATTATAATGTACATTGGGATGTGCCTGGGTAATCATGCTAAGGACAATTATGGGCACTCAAGGTCATTCACGAGGCATTCAAGGTCATTCAGGGACATTCAAGGTCATTCACGAAGCATTCAAGGTCATTCATGGGGCACTCATGTAAAGGTCATTCATGGGCCAATCATATCAGTGTCAGGCATGGGGACAGTTATGCCATGGTTGTGTGTGGAGTAGTTGTGACAGGATCACACTCAGGGGGATTTCACAAGGTCGAGCAGTGACCTTCGTGCCACGGTCCCTTGATCACGCGCGCACCTTTCCCCACGTCGAGCGCGTAGCTCGATGAAGCTGCCGCGTGTCCGTCGACGGCGAGGCGTAGAGCGCAGGTGGAGGGCACGCGGGCGCGATGGCTGTCACCACGCGCGCCGTTGTACACGCCGTTCACGTAGATGTTGTCTGCGTACACGACGTGTCCGAGAAAACCATTGCCCACCGTCGCCATGTGCCGCGGCAGATCATCGGGCAAGCTGCGAGAGATGAAATACGACATGATACTTATATAGTATTTTATGTATTGTATTATTTATATTATACACACCGAAGTTTAATGTATTCTCAATAGAAAATAAATACTAAAGAATGCATATGTGCACATATCCTAACACATATCGTGGCACTTGTACAGTCTGTCTGTACGTGATTCCAATATAAATGCAGACATTTTTGCATGTTGACATGCGTATGGAGATGTGAGCTGAGGCTGCGAGAGATGAGAGCCAAGATGACTGAATTTAGACGAATCATCGAGATGGGACCTGTATTTTGCCAAGGCAGGTTTAGAGAAAAAGAGTGTACATGTGGTAGACGTTTTGACGTTCCAAATTACCGACAGCATGAATGTGATGTTTTTTAATCTCAGTTTTAATTTGATTGTAATTACTTTGGCTTATGTATATATATATATATATAGAGAGAGAGAGAGAGAGAGAGAGAGAGAGAGAGAGTCGTCGCCACGCGGCTCGTGTGCTGTGTTCGGGGCCTTGCGCGGGCCCTGGTGGGGCCCGTGTGTTGTGTTGTGGTCTGTGGCGTGCGTGCTGCGCCATGCGTGCGTGCGGCGTGCCTGTGCTGTGCGCGGTGGGTGCGTGCGTGCGTGCGGCTGCGATCGCGAGCGGCGAGCCGAGAGAGAGAGAGCATGAAGAGAGAGAGAGGAGAGAGAGAGAGAGAGAGAGAGAGAGAGAGACAGGCATACAGGCATACAGACAGACAGAAAGACAGGCAGGCAGACACACAGATAGAGAGACATATAGATATAGATATGTACAGATATTTAAAAGTGGGAAAAGTCATTCATGCTAGAAAGCGTTCAACTACGATTAACTGTATGTATCGAACATTTTACCTGTATACACAACAGCACGTGATAAACATATACTCTACATATTTTCCACCAATACAAGTCAAACGCAGACTAAACTCATTTTGATAGGTGTAACTACGCAGACAGGAGACAAATCGATAGAAGAACCTACCGTGTCGTTCTAAACACTGTTGCTTCTTCGCTGAGCTCGCCGAGGTTAAGGGGCAAGATATGCCAACCAATGCTCCATTGCTTCCAGCACAACCTGTCGCTGCCATGAAGAACTAGCAGAATGAGCACAGCCGCAGAGCAGGCTATCAGCATCGGTCGCTTCTTCACTCTAAAATTCATCATGGCTCTCAGATCACGCTTCTGTAAACAGAATTTACACAGCCGTTCAGCCTGCATCTATACATACTATCAGGAGTCTATCAAAAGACTCCTGAGTGATACTATCTGAATAGACGGTGCCAGCTGCACAATATATATTTATACTGCTTGTGTTTTTTGGTAATTAAGCAATATTCATTGTTACTTCCAGCTCATATGCCGTAGCCAGAACTGTTTTCATATTTCAGCAAGTGCAAAAAGAAATCGAGGAAAATCTAAGAATAAGTTTTTAGTTTTAATCTGCACCTGTTTGTGACGTTGTAACCTGCTGCCCGATTCCGCGTCCTGTTCAGGTGACATTGGTCGTGTGAATCACCTTCGTAGGGTGCCACAGCCACAAGCAGTGTCAGCAATCAGTATAACATGGAGAGAACGGAAGATTGTGTTTTTAAACACACTTACAGCCGAATCTGTGTTAGCTAGTGGCAACCTCTACAGAACAGCCATCTGTATAAACATTCTTGACGTGATGCGGCCATGATGCCGAGGCGCGCCAAGGATTGACACTTTGTGCATGTCTTCCAATCACAGCCTATGCCGCACCATGCAGTGTCTTATATTTTTAAATATGGGGATCCATTGGACCACCAAATCGCCGATCTCAGGAACTAGGGCATTCTGCTAGGCTAGAACGGTTTCCTACGATAGAGTTTAGCACAAATACGAAAATAACACACTGTTTAGCGCGCAGCGCTACGTCCTGTTCCAAATTCTGTTGCATTTTTCGCATTTCCGTAATCAGAATAAGCCCCGCCTTCTTCGTTGATGGACATGAATGGGGCATCAACGACGTGACCCGTTACTGCGTGTAGGTGCTTGGCGAGACTGTTTGCTTTTCGTAAATAATAAAAGGCCCGGCCGATGCATTTCGCACCGAAGTGGAAAAATTAGGCATTTTTACCCGCTTTCGGAAGTGAACGAGTGCGTCATTCATTGATCATTGAAGTTTTTTTTTAAATTAAATAATTCCGAAAATCCCTAAGTTGCACGCGTGTTTGTTTACATATAGCTTTGTGACATCAGGATGGGCGGTGTCGGGATTTCTGCGATGATAACCTCGTAATTTCTCAGCATTTCTTAAGGTGCATGGAACATTTTACCAATTTAGTGGTGTCAGTTAGTAACGGATATTACACAGCAAGTACTAACCGTATATGTTTCACATACGTTCACCTATTTTGCACACACGCGGTCGATCATTGTGAAAAATTGTGTGAAGATTTATTTTTATTGAGACGTTCCAAGTGCCTGTGCATTCATCAGTCTTGTACGTCAATACACGCGCGTCAAGAGCCATAAACTCAACACAATTTCATCTCTGTTATTGTTTACGCCTGAATGCGTGATTGATCAGGGAGGGGGTGCATGTAAGACTGAGGGAGACATTTTCTTTGGGGTTCCGAAAAACACAATTCCACTTGACAATTTCATGGGCCATTTCAATTGGAAGCTCTGCATAATGGACCCCCAACAAGCCCTTTGACTGACTAGTCAAGAAATTCAAAGGTCTGTATATTGCTCTTATTTAGCCGCTGATAGTTCTTATTTAGAACAAAGTCTTCATTGTTATCTTCTAAAACTACAGACCATCCGCTGACCGCTGTAAAGACGTGAACCGGGCCTCAAATTTGGCGCACGTCTCCACTGCGGACAGCGCTTCATACTTGAACATCCCCGCGGTCGCGTGCGCATATCCTGCGGAACTGCGCGTCTCATCCGCGCGCAGCGCTCAGGATCAACAGCAAAGCTGTGCCCCGCAATCTTGTATCATGTCTCTCTGGATACTTTTCAATAATACAGTAAAACCATCTCTATAGAATAGACATGTCCATAAGGCCACTTTTAGCATTTTCATCCAGTAACTGTCATGCGCACATTTTACAATATATGCAAATTTTCTGAATTTCTGAACTCATTAACGAACTTTAATTACTACGTGTTTTAACCTATCACTCTCTATAACGAATACATAGATAAATGGTACAGCATACTCGCTACGAAGCATGGCATAACCAGCTGCTGTTATAAATAAATTGTAAAAGAAAGCAAGTTGACATCACATTTTCAGTTTTTACTGGCTGTGTTCTAAGCGCCTTTGCCCAGGCAAGCTGGACACACAACAATCAGATCACACAGACACACTAAATATACACCTGCGTAAATTTATACAGGTTTATGCGCAGAAGCATAAATACCAAGATAACAACATCATGAGCTCTGCAAACAAGTTTTTTAAAAACCCGTCACCGGTAAACCTGTTTGCAGACCTGTGACATCTTATCTAGGCTGTGTACATCACCATACCTAAAATTCTGTCCAGACCTTTTGCAATAGCGAAAACTGGCGAAAAGTCTACTTCTACACTTCTAAGTTCTAACTCCTATATACCATGTTCAGGCTTATTTATAACACCCAAATTGTGAACACACTGCCAACTGGCACACCTTCGCATGCACGCATGTATGCATGCACATAGCCAGAGTTTAAGTGTACCACATGTGAGTCAGAGCTAATTAAGTGTTTTATCTGTTTATTATCTGTGACCACACATAGTATATGTTTGTAAGTGTTTGCTGCTTATAAATCGGTACACAACTGTGTCTATCTGTACATCTGTACATTGTGCAAACTAGACTTGGGACCCTGCAGCCTGTAGGTCAATTGTAGTGCTTGCAGAGGAACTGCGCTACATTTAAATAAGAGATCGTTGTTTGCTATTCAGCGGATAACTTTAGCGAATGGAGAACTTGCATTTCACAAAGCTTCTGTTAAACTTTTGCCATTTATGCAAAATCCTTCAGCTGTGGTAACAGTATTCTCTTTTAAAGTGATTACGTCACTAATTTCTAGTACCATCAAGTAGTATATTTGTGTGTAATTATTTGTACAAAATAAAATGTATGAAAATACAATTAGTGTTTCTGTTTACTTTTCATGCTTATATACCTTCTTTATAGGCTGTGGCTATATGGCCGGCAGCCGGGGACGGCCTTCGATTTCCTAAATGCCTGGCAGTTTGACCTCTCTTTGACCTGGATCATTCAGATCTTTCTGACTAACCCTAACCGTAACCCTAACCGTAACCCTAATTAAATTTAATTA
>NW_014577874.1:166234-172678 GCF_000485595.1 Priapulus caudatus | reverse complement strand
GCACACAACAGTGACACACTCACACGCAGCATGCATCGCACACACAGTGACACACAAACACGCACACGCATCACGCACACAGTTGACACACGCACACAAACACGCTTAGTGACACACTCGGTACGCACACCGCACACGACCACGCGCACACAAGCACGCACACGTACACACAGTGACCACACAAAACGCACACACAAACACGCACGCGACACGCACTCGCAACACAGTGACACACAAAACGCACACACAAACACGCACGGCAACGCACTCGCACACACAGTGACACGCACGCACGCAGTTATAAATATGTAGTACCTGTCAACGAAATATCAGAACAAATAAGTGGACAATTTGACGACTCAGTGCGTAACATTTACATTTACTCATTTACTCATTTACATTTAAAGTCGCAGTACTTACAGTTGCCACTGAGCCCAGAAAAAAGCTGTAGCCTGCAGGGCCTCATAGCTTCTACAAAGCTGCAAGGCCCCCAGCGAAGCTGTAAGCCGACAATTTTGGAGCAAATTACAGTAATAAAACATCATATCATGTACTTTCCTTGTGTTTATTAGTCATTATCAATGGCCATAATCATAATCCCTCTGTGTTTCCTTCTCTCGTCGGATGACTGTTTATGCTTCTTTGTCGGGGCCTCACAATAAGGAACGCCACATCGTTGTTATATTACTCCTTGCGAACTACGACTCTCCCACGTTGGACAGCCAGAGAAGACAGACTGGTAGTCTGGTACACATCGGCGACTTCTAGGGGGTCTGCGGCGCCAGAACGTTTGAAAAAAATTATAAAGCCTGAGATGCAATCTAGAGCCTTTCAGGGTATCCAATACATTACAACTAGCAACACTTTTTCGTGAAAAAGGAAAAAATATGTAAAATTTATCTACTGAAAAATGTTTGATGGGCCACATGGAGGCAATTCCGTCTGTGTGGAGTGCATGTTAAAAGTAAATGTATTTCTGTACGACATACAAGCTCTTACTTAGCGAAGCTTTTATTTAGCTACCCCGTATAAAATGTGATATAGTTTTTCCAAACGTTAAAACAATATGACACGGTTAAACCTGCAGTTGGTGCAACGAGGCTGTAACTTCGCCGTTGCAATGGACTAGTAAAAGTATAATACGACGTGCTTTGCACTACGTGACTTATGACATGTGGATTAAAACTGAGACAATTATTATATTATACTCTATATTCAACATGATATATTACCTAAATCTCTAATATTATTTTAAAACAGTATACTGTCGGTTGTAATAAGACGACCAGTGATACTTATGTTTGCATCCAAACCGTGGAAATGCCGCGGATGTGAAATTACTCCACAACTAGCGCACGGTGAACAGTGAGCGTGCTGCACGACCGTGCACGTAAATAAACCCTGGCTAACACAATAGTAAAGATTCAGCTACACTGGCAAAATGTAACCTCCCCACCCACTTCATATCGATTTTCGCCGTATGCCAACGTCGCTATGGATTCAGGAACCTGTTGCTAACCTGTGCCGTACGAACATCCCACGCACGTTTCAGAATGCCACTAAAGTCTGATTGCAGTGTGCGAAGCATTGTTTACAATGTAGTCACGGTTTATTCACGGATTAGTTTTCATACATAAATACGCCTGGATGTTAAAGCCATGAACAGATTTCTACAGCTAACAGTTTCTCCAGTGTTGTCGAATTTCGGTGATCAAATAGCTGTAGATCAGCGGGCCTGTTTGATCATAGAAGCTTGTAGGCCCGCATCGAAACTGCGGCGGCGGGCCGACGGGCCGACGTGAATGTTCGAACCACTGGTCACTTCATGACTTATCACGCCTCTCTGACTCTTATGTCATTTGGCAGCCTCAAAAAAATATCGTTTTTATCCTGTGCAATATATATGATTGGTGACAACCTACTACTACACACGTTTTCGGATATATGCAAGCGAAATTAATATATTTTGGTTGGAAATGGGGTATTGCGTGTGTAGCTCACCGAAACAGGCTGTTGTTTTCACCGCAAGCCTGGTTGCTAGGTTAAGAAAAATCCTCGATGTGGCAAAAGTTCCATATGCCCGCCCGCCACCTATAGGCTGATTTTATTATAATAAATCTGCTAAAAATAAATGATTATTCAGAGTGAGATCTTCTAATATTACTGTGGAACAAACTTTTAAATTGGAAGTAAAGTTTAATAATTCACCACAGCGAATTGCGTTGTTTGACTAGTGCTTTGAAAAAAGTCATATATTATAATGCAACAACCCTTCCCCAAAAAAAAAATAAGAACACTTTTTTTGCGCAGAAATAGAAGAAGGACACCTCAAGTATAATTTTCTGGAAAATTAGGCTGATATATTAAGCTTTATTTGATATTATTTTTAGCTTTTCATCTGACATAAGTCAGATCGCAGCTGTAGAATCGCAATGATTGTCCGTCCGTCCGTCGCTCTGTCAACGTGGGCACAAATCTTAACCGCTGACGTACTGTCACGATCAAGTCAAAAGGTCAGAGGTGTCAAAAGAAGGGGGAACATCCCTCCATAACTTAAGGTATAGGCGAGGAAATGCAGAATTGCGAGCACAAATCTAAAACGGGCCTCGACCTAGCTCGTGAATGTTGGTGTAATAGCATCATGGAGGAAAACCATCACTGTGCTGAAATTGGAGGTCACAGTCAAAAGTCAATGGGCGTAACCCCCCCCCCCCCCCCCGCCCCCCCTGGGAGATTTTTAGAATTTCTGAGGAACATGTCTGACGGAGCGATGAAAAAACTTTTTGTTTCAGCGGTGACTAGCATTTTATGCATTATTGAAATGACATGAAATCTACTTTCTGACTGACATGCGAAGAGTAGTGTCAGATAACCTTTTACCTCAAGAGGAGGGTTAAACAGGAATTTGTTGACGTTGTTAGAAGATTATGGACTGCCGGTTTGCTAGTAGATCTACATGCCTGGACTGTATGAGGCCCTACAATGTCACAGTGAATTCAAAGCCTAAATTTTGTTAAAGAAGGTTTATGCTCCTTAAATCGTATATATTTCTATGGTTCTGTACTGTCAAGTATGCTTACAATGTAGTATGCCACTGCCCAGTGGCTACTGCGTGCATGTGTTGTGCGTACTGTGTAGTTTTTGCCTGCGTTTAATTGGGTTACCAGTGGCCAGCTCTCTATTGGCAGGCCTGTAGGCGCTTGCGTAGGTAAAATGGGATGATTGACCTACCTGATTCTGTCTTGCAGAAAGTTGTTGCTACTACGTACGATGGAGCTTCATCTTTAATCTGAAGAACACTTAAACGTACGCGCCATCTCGTGCCAACTTCATACGATCCCAACGAACATTCTTTGAGAAGCGTTCCTGATACCATCCCTGTGCATGCCACTGTTTCGGCGCTCGTATGTGAACACATTTGGACTAACAGGTTTACTAGAATCACCGCTCTACCACAGAGTCACCGCAGTAGACGTAGATGAGCGCTGTCGCTCCGCGGCATTGGTTTTAAATTCATATGTACATGAAAATTGTTGTTGCCAAAAAAGTATTCAGCACACAGGCGCGACATGTGAAAAAAGTATTCAGCAGTGAAAGCGCCCTGTAAAAGTAAAACTAATCAATTTTTTATTAAATTTGAAATAATAGGCTAATATAAGCAGCGGGACACGAGATTCACGGCCTTGTGGTTCCGTACTTATTGGTGCTGAATTTGCTGAAATATCCGTGCTAACACAACTCGGAGCGTCACGACGAGAATCGAAGCTTAGCGGCTAGGTATAATATAGACTGGTACTCGGTCGGAACAGTTCCACACGCTGCACTAACGTCGTGTACCCGAACGGGTAACAGTCTAGTTTAAGCGCACTACACGTAAGAGTCTCGATTGCGTCACACGACAGACAATACAGCGGCCAAGCGTGGTGCCGGAATGTTTCAGCGCGGAATGTAATCCGCCGCGAATAAGCCGCGTATTCAGTACCGGTACTGATAAAGCGCGTATAAGTCTTGAATATTTTTAGCGTGTGAGACGCTCAGTACGGAACTGAAATCCTCGTGTGAACGCAGCTATTGATTAGGATGTTAATTTGTTATACATTATAAACTTTGTTTAAAGAAATCTTAAAGTGGCACACAAACAGCAACAATTCACAACAAATATCCACCGAATTAAATGGTAATTTTCGTCCTTGCTAATTGCTTTGTTATAAATGCACAACGTATGCAATAAATTGTTTTAAAAAATGTGTGACACTGCTGGACATCGTAGTGTTCAGTGTTAGGTGTAGTGTGTGCAGGGCGGGAAATTTCTTTTTTTTCATGGGGCTCTTTTCAGAGTCTGTGGGGAAAATAAGCTCTTGTAAAATTTTACGCGAGACTATTTTGAGCCTCGCCGGGAGCGCATTTCGGAGTTTAAAGAGCGATATCGCTCCGGTATTTTTAGCTCATCTGACGTAGTCAGGTGCAGCCTTTGTAGAATTCGCATGATCGTCGTCCGTCGTGCCGGCCGTCCGTCGTCCGTGCGTGCTGTCCGTCAAAAGATTGGGCACAAATTTAAGCCCGCTCGACGTACGCGTCACGATATTTCGCGCACATTGGGAGGATCGTCCAAAACGAGTTGGTGATGTCGAAAGCTGGGGCGTCAAATGTCAAAGGTCTTTTTTTTGGGTGTAAAAGAACGGGGACATTCATCATACTTAGGTATAAGGCAGAAATGCAGAATATGCCGCACCAATCTAAACGGCTCGAAACCTAAGTGCGTGTGCATGCGTGTGCGTGTTTGTGTGTCACTGTGTGTGCGAGTGCGCGTGCGTGTGAGTGTGTGTGTGCGTGCGTGCGTGCGTATTTGTGTGTCCTTGTGTGTGCGTGTGCGACTGTGCGTGTGTCACTGTGTGTGCGTGTGCGTGTGAGTGTGTCACTGTGTTTGTGTGTGCGTGAGCGTGCGAGTGTGTGTCACTGGGTGTGCATGTGAGTGTGTCACTGTGTGTGCGTGTGCGTGTGCGTCAGTGTGCCACTCTGTGTGCGTGTGCGTGTGTGTGCATGCGCATGTGTAATCTTGGACTTTGTTTTTGTTTCACGAGACTAGGGGTAATTTTATTCAACTAATGCAAAGCAAACAAATAAGAATAGCTTAACATATTTGATATTTTCAGTGCATATGTATCTTACATAATGTCATAATTATAGCTACAGAAAGGCTATCTATGTACTCGTAAGGCATATTAGAAAAAATTTCATGAAAAAAACTTATTAAAACTTCCAAACCAAGTGACGGATAATTTGTATCGTTATGCAGTAATCTATGGGCACCAATGACGCGATCGTGTTGTTTTCACCGGCGTTCTGCTGGTGGTCACGTGACGTACTGATCTGTGAAGTAGCAACGCCCGCACCTCTAATGCCGCAAATAAAGTGCAAACTTACTACAGAGTACACTCAGTACTTGCTCTTCGCCCGACAACACACTTTGAAGTGTTTACATATCTAATGACGCCGCCCGTAGCAACGCTTCAAAAAATCTAAAAGTTTTCTCAGAAGATGGAGCCAGAGTCATACGATCGATTGTGTACTTAAACATTTTGTATGTGTTTGCATTCGAACGCTACAGCCCCTGTTGTGACTATGGCAACAACCCGGCGTTAGCCGGGTCCCACATATCAAGTCATGCACGATGTCACGGCCACGGTCGGGACCCGCAGTGAAAGGGTTAAAGAATGTCCGATCCAACATGCCTTTAAATCTGAACATAATTTGCGACATCCAATAAATCTTCCACCTTGCCTTAATTGTCTAACCGACATGACTTTTAAATCTTTTCTTGTTCACAAGGTGAAAGTGTGAAAAAATAACACTTGCTTTTAATCTTTTTTATAAATCCATGAAGAAAAGGGTACAAACCCTCGCCCATGCCCTCCCCATCCGGCCACAAACATGCAGGGTTCTGCCCACGGTGGGCAGCGATGAGCGGGTGTGCCCGGCACTCGCGGTTGCCGCCCGGCACTATATATCTCCGCCACGCATTAATTTTTGACATAAAAAAGAAAAGAAAAAAGAAAGTGATATATGGGCTTTTTATTGCTCAGAATGCAGGAAATTGAGTTTCAGACTATCAAAAATCAAAAATTTTCAGGGGGGTATGCCCCCCCCCCCGACCCCCCTAGATTGGCTTCGCGCCTACGGCGCTTGCATCTTGCGACGAAACTGGATGCGGCCGGCACTAAAAAATCCTGGGCAGAACCTAGCTCTAGTACTATAGCCCGCGGATCGCTGCCGCAGGGCTATAGCACATTAGCGCATAGCTGTAATCTAAGCAAATGGTCCAACTGGTCTAACCAAAAATTTATCCCCAAAACGCAAAATGATCGGGCTTTTTAACACTTATCTATCAACATGGACATCTCACCTATCTTTTTGAACACTTCCACAACTTTACACCAGGTATTT
>NW_014577874.1:157345-165802 GCF_000485595.1 Priapulus caudatus | reverse complement strand
AGTACTAGAGCTAGGCAGAACCCTGACATAAACTTTAAAATTCTAGGGAAACCCCTGCTAATAGTATCAGTACTACGCATTACTATTACTAGTAGTATTAGTATTTAGTCGCCACTACTACTACTAGGGGCCTAGTTACGCTTATAGGGTCTATGTACCCCAGGGTACTGCCGGAACGTAACCTGGGTACGGTCCGGTATACCGGAACGTACCCTGGTCACTATTTATTTGATATGATTAGAGTTAGGGTTAGGGTTAGTGGTAGGGAGTAGGCGTAGGCGACTCCCTAGACTCGTTAGTGGAGTAGGCGAGGTACGGTCCGGCATTTTAGATAGTACCAGGGTACGTTCCGGCAGTACCCCGGGGGACATAGGCCCTCTCAGCCCTATTTACCTTCAAAGTATACACGCGGTCTCCCTGTTCGTTCAAGTAGAACATCAAAAACATCCTAAGTGTATCTTGTTTGCATCGCTAGCATCAAAAATAAGTTTGACCCAGTGGCTGTAAAGAGAGCAGAGTATTTTACAATGACAAGGTTTTATGAATAACGAAATATAACTAGAAACGAGGTAAACATATTTCAAACGGCGCAAGGCCTACCGAAACCGGAGCAGTTCACGTTGCAATGTAACGCACACAATTATGCAACGATCACATGCATTAATAACGCAACATGCAAGAGGTTTACATACGAGACCTTAGCTGTTTCGTACATACTTTTAAATTGTTCTTTAACGCGACCGTATTCAGTTAAATTCAGTCGACCGTGCATCCAGCCACAAGACTCCTCGTGACTACACAAAATGGCGAATATTTGCCGGAAGTTTCATAGGAAACGCACGCTGCCACCTGTAGGGAACTTTATCCTTGTCACCGCCCATTATGCTAAAGTGAAAAAAATATACTATCTATCTGTTTAGGGTCACCCGACCGTCCCCGAGAAAAAACTGCCGGTTCTAAACATTCTATTACCAAACTTTACGTGTTTTTGTACATACGTTGTAATAATTAATTCAATGTTATCGGTATAACCATAGATATAGAATAGATATTCTAATATTGATCTATCATCAGCGAAACACGATTTCACAGCGGTTATATAATGTTGGAATGTACAGCTTGGCCGTGTACTGAGCAGCATGTTGGCACCGTTCTGTTGAAACACTAGAAGACTTGTCTTTCTTATTTCATGTAATTTAGTAGCGTGATGCATGCGTACTCCAACCCCATGCAGTATAACTTCGACTCCTCTGTCACGAATAAGGCATAGATTAGCATGCGCAACTTACGGACACACTGTGTCCAAAATTACCTTCTTTGAGAGTTCATACATACTAGATGGTTCATATAATCATATCAGACAACTATAGCCCTTAATTGGCCTCCCTTATACATATCACGTGCTCTGGTCGTAGATATTTCAACTCTGGATGTTTTAACTCTGGATGTTTCAAATCTAGATATTTCATCTCTGGACATTTCAACTCTATGTGTTTAAATTGGATATTTCGACTGGATATTTCAACTTCTGACGCAAACGCGTGCAATATTGGCGCCGGAAGCACGACCGGATGTGAGGTGGCTGACGCGAAAACGCCTAGATACATTCATGCGGGAAAACCCCAGCTAATCCCCAACGACATCTAACGACAGTGAACACACACACACGCGCACGCGCTCGCGCGCATATACACACACGTGTATCCGCTATATGTAAATACAGACGAGTAGAGCGGTGTGGCTGGGAAACTACACGCAGCAAACGCAACACTCCTGTGGTTTTTATATGCACGTCATAATATTGCGGGGGCTGTGTGTGTGTGTGTGTGTGTGTGTGTGTGTGTGTGCGTGCGTGCGTGCGTGCGTGCGTGCGTGTGTTGTGTTGTGGGTGTGTGTGTGTGCGTGTGTGTGTGTAGTTTGTGTGTGTGTATGTTGTGTGTTGTGTGTGTGTGTGTGTGTTGTAGGTGGTGTGGTGTGTGTGTGGCGCGTGTTCGGTGTGGTGTGTGGTGTGGTGCGCGTGTTGCTGTGTTGTGTGTGTGTGGTGTGTGTCGTGTGGTGTCGTGTGTGCTGTCAGGTGTGGTGTGTGTGGTAGTGTGTGTGTGGTGTTTGTGTGTGTGTGTGTGTGTGTGTGTGTGTGTGTGTGTGTGTGTAGGTGTGTGTTGTGTGTGTTGTGTGTGTGTGTGTTGTGGTGTGTTGTGTGGTGTGTGTGGTGTGTGTCTGATGTGTATTGGTGTGTGTGTGTAGTGTGTGTGTGTGTAGGGTGTAATGTGTGTGTGTGTGTGTGTGTGTGTGTGTGTGTGTGTGCCACGGAACACACGCTGATCCGGCGAGCGAGGGATTGGAGGGCATGTTGCATCATGTTACGGCATCGTCCCCACGTCCGCACGTGCGTGCATGCGTGTGTGTGTGTGTGCGTGCGTATGGATGAGGCCTCCCACAGTCGCTCCTAGACGCATCCGTCAAAGTAATACACCAACAACACGTGTGGTTACATCTTTATTGTTCTCGGACCCCCCTCTCCCTGCGTCCGTCCCGCCCCCTCGCGTGCAATGACTCAGACAACGTAACGGGGCTTTACAATGTGCAATCGTGACGTCACACTATTGTTACGTCAAACCATCGCGAAGTTTCACTATAACGGGATTTCCTGTCGATTTTTTTTATCCGATGTTCTTTTGCGCCGGCTTCTAAAAATAGCAGAGGTGCGTCGTCGCGTCGCCAGTATACGTCATCGTGCAGACGCGCGTAAGAAAGACACGCTGTCAAAGCTGATGGTGGCGGTGCAAAGAAACGGAACTGGAAAAGTTGAAGATTATAGGCGCGTTCCACACCGGACGTTTTTAGCCCAGCCTAATTGGGCCGCCCCCGCCCAGCCAATTATGGCCTCCCAGAGCCGAGCGTTCAACACGGACCGTTTCGGGCTGTGCCAATTTTGGCAGAGCCATTTGGTCCGCATCGAAAACGGATGTCGGACCAGCCCGAGCAAATTGAGCACTCAGCTAAAAAATCGGTTGACGCGGCCAGATGCCGGCGAAGTGTCGATGACGTTGTACTTCGAAACAAATAAAGTCCCAAAACAGTATAAATTCAATAAACTTTGATCAGGATGCCAACCGTGTTTTCCAAGATTGGATAATTGAACTCGACAACCGGAAGTAAAATCACTCTTGAATCGTACACGAATTGCATCTCGCGACATACTGCCAAAGTAACTGTTGAGAATAATCTGTGCGAATAAAATTTTAATTTGAATTTGGAATTGTGATATTTGACAGGAACAGTATTCCTTTGCGTACGTGTGAAATCGTTCCGACCTCAAAGCCGGCCCGACCAAGAATTTACTCATCCATCTTGGCGTCGGAGCCAACCATGAACGCGGTATATGCAATATTAAGTGGTATGTTAAAATTCTTAGAACACATTACGAGCGCATTCCTGTACCTGCATGTGTTTACTATTAGTACCGCATAGTATTTTATTTTCTATAATGTGCCTGTGGCGATACAGCGAAGCGGCTACAGATCAGTGGCGGATCTACGGGGGGGAGAGGGGTGTAAACCCCCCCCCCTTGGCTGCCCCGGACCCCCCTAGCAAGGCGTGACTTCGGCACGCTGGGGTGTGTAGGTCAATCACGTCAGGTAAACCCCCCCCCCTTAGTTAAAACCTAGATCCGACCCTGCAGATTTCGCTCTATGTATGGCATACGCGTTCAGCCTATCTGTGTGTAGTTGATATGTAAAATAGTCGGTAGACGTACACCCTGACCCAGTCCCTCGGGCCATATTGAGGAAAAATCATAAACCGAGTCTGAAATTCAGTTTGCGTTCAGTGTAATATGGGTTCAGTGTGCGTGCGTGCGTGCGTGCGTATACGTACGTGCGCACGTGCGTGTGTGCGAGTGTGTGTGTATGCACGCGCACGAAAGAGAGAGAGAGAGAGAGAGAGAGAGAGAGAGAGAGAGAGAGACATCAATGAGAGATTTTTTGGAGCTACCTGTGTGTGCCCACTGCACGGGGAGGAGGGGGGGGGTAGCAGAATGGCGCGGCTTAACGACGTCTTTCCAAGAATCCGGCGGCCGCTCACGATCGACGCGCCGCCTGCGGGGCCGTGACCCCGAGGGCACACTTCCGGTGCGCATGCCTTATGGCTGTACGGCAATACATAGACGTCCCTGCGTCTTGATTCAGAAGGAGGTAGTGGGGCGAGCCGGAGCACGTCCCTATGCCGCGGAAGAGACGGCGGGGACAGTCTAGGTGAAATCTCGATTGATCATTCCGGGTTATGTATAGGATCGCTGCACCTCCCGCGCATGCGCCGACCGCAGCCGACGGAGCTAAATATAGCCGCGTGACGTCGACGAGTGTCCGGCTACGTGACGTCACATCTACGCCGCTATCCAGCGTGTAAAACCGCACACACACAGAGAGCGGAAACCAATGCATACGTGTATTATGTATGTATGTATGTATACGTATGTACGTATGCACCCGGTATATTTGTAACGTATCATACGTGGCGCGAAGAATAGAACGCGGACGCGTCTGAGCACTGTGCGGCGTTGTGACGTATGAACAGGTGACGTCACAGCACACAGTGAGACATCAGCGGAGGTCGGGCACCCGGGCTGACCAGTCGTGCATGAGAGAGAGCAGCAAGCAAGCCTGGTGAGGGAAAGTAAAAGATGCGAGCTCACATGTATAAAATGAGGCGCCTCGAACGTGCATGGGAGAGATTCCGACAACGACTTCTACACGACACAGTCATCGTCAACACAGTATTACACGCGGCTAGCTAGAACAGAGAGATCATGACGTCACCGATGCTATTCACAACTCTGCGAGGTAAGCAGACGAGAAATATCGTATAATATTAACAATGGAACGTCGCTACATCGCTCGGCGTGTGCCGTACGCGCGGGGAGTTATCGAATTCATTGTTTTCTCCCGCGAGATGTCACTGCGGCGAGTCGTCTGCGTTTGCACGGAGAATCAGCCGATAACAAATATTTTCATTGCCTACACCTGATCTATGCAATGAATGGCGATTACATTACATGTATCGTAATTTTTTAAAGGTTTATTTGTGTCTGTATTCTACCGATATTATTTACCGATTCTGTGCATGCAGTTTATTTTACTGTTACTATCGTTTTCCCCTACCGATATTATTTACCGATTCTGTGCATGCAGTTTATTTTACTGTTACTATCGTTTTTCGGCTACCGATATTATTTACCGGTTCTGTGCATGCAGTTTATTTTACTGTTACTATCGTTTTCCCCTACCGATATTATAGAAATTTAGAATTATAGAACTACGTCATGCCATTGCATGCATGAATTGCACACCACATTGCACGTAGGTATTGACCCATACTAACGGGCACGTGTGATTGATTGATGGCATTGGCGATCGAATGACCTATCCGCGCTGATGAAGAGAGTAATTAGCCCCCCACGCCCCCCCCCCGCGCACTGCACACGCCGCAGCGCACAACTCCGCACACTACGCACGCACGCACACGCGACACACACAGCACGCACATACGCATCACGCACACACCGGCGCGCGCCTTCTCGGCTGCAGGCTATTAACTCTCTCATTTACAAGGCTGTCTGCTGCCGCGCTCTGCAGCGCACATGCAGCCCACCTTCCAGGCCTCCGCACAGCAGCAGTTAGTAGTAGTAGTCAGGTCGCTCTAGTAGTAGTAGTAGCTAGTAGTAGATAGTAGTAGTAGTAGTAGTAGTAGATAGTAGTAGCAGCAGCCAGCAGCAGCTAGAGCAAGCCAGCAGCAGCAGCCATAGTAGTATAATAGTAGCAGCCGTGCCAGCAGCAAGCAGCCAAGCGTAGAGCAGTAGTAGCTAGCAGCAGCAGCAGTCAGCGGATCAGCAGCAGCCAGCAGAAGGAGCCAGCAGTAGCAGCAGCAGCCAGCCAGCAAGCAGCAGTAGCACAGCAGCCGCAGCAGTAGTAGTAGCAGCCAGCAGCAGCAGCAGCAGCAGCAGCTAGCAGCAGCAGCAGCACCACCTTGTTATTGGAAATTAATGCTCCCATTTTCACGATCGGGAAGAAATATGATCCCGCTTAATTAAGTCAACTAGGTTTCTTTCGTGCAGGGCCACAGTAATCTGTTTGTGTTTGTGATTTTGGAACGCACTAATACAGACAAATGAAAGACGGACAACAGAGCAGACAGCACAGTTACGGCACACACGCGCGCGCGCACGCTGAGAGAGAGGAGAGAGAGAGGAGAGAGAGACGAGAGAGAGAGGAGCGAGAGAGAGAGGAGAGGATGAGGAGAGATCAGAGGGAGGGAGGAGGAGACAGAAGGGGACAGGCAGTGCCAGACAGACAGAAGGCGGATGTTAGATCCCTGAGGCCCTAGATCCACACCACTAGCTGACCTTTGCGCGCACGCTGTTGCGTCTGAATATGTTAATGCCATGAGAGGCTAGTGTGTGTGTGTGTGTGTCGTGTGGGTCCGCCCGGCCCGCCGGCGTGTCCGGGGTGTGTGTTGTGTGCGTCTGCGTCGTGCGTCCGGTGCCGTATCGGCGCCGGTGCGTTGCGCGCGCGCGTGTGCGTGTGCGTGCGCGGTGGGCGGCGTGGCGGGTCGGTGTGGCGGTGTGTGTTGTGTGTGAAGTGTGTGTGTGTGGCCTGTGGCGTGTGTGTGTGTGGTGTGTGTGTGTGTGATCGGCGCCTAGCGCCTGGATGGCGGTGCCTCGGCTGGAGTACGAGCATGGCACTAGAAAATAGCGAGTAATGGAGAAGGATGAGTGCATACCGAGCGCGCGTCGTTTGGACTGGCTCGCGAGTGCGGCAGTGACGTCAGTATGCCCTGCGTGGCAGCTTCGAATAAATCTATCACTCGCCTCTCCCCCCTGCCTTTCTCCTATCCCTCTCTCTCTCTCTCTCTCTCTCTCTCTCTCTCTCTCTCTCTCTCTCTCTCTCTCTCTCTCTCTCTCTCTCTCTCTCTCTCTCTCTCTCTCTCTCTCTCTCTCTCTCTCTCTCCATCTCTCTCACTTTCGGGCAGATACACGAATGATCTAGAAAGGTGGTGCACGCCGGGCGAAGGCGTGGCGCTGAAATAGCAGCAGCAGCAGCAACAGCAGCAGTACTACAGCCACCAGCAGCAGCAGCAGCAGCAGCAGCAACAGCAGCAGTACTACAGCCACCAGCAGCAGCAGCAGCAGCAGCAGGGCCTTGCCTAGCCCGACCAGGCTGTGCGACGGATTGTCTATACAAGTGTAGGGGTATTCTAACCCTAGCAATACCGTTTCTTGGAGCTAGGCTTTGCCGCGAGCGTGTCTGCATGCATGCACGCACGCAGGCCGCCGCCGCTTGCCCCTCCCCCCCCAAGTGTACAACATCTCCGCGCCCCAGCTGCCTACGGCCGCATTCGACAGGGTCGAGTTGGCAGAGAACCACGGCCACCCCAGCGCTACTACCAACCGCAGCAGCAGCAGCATCAGTAGCTCCCTGCTGTGCTATGTGTCTCCTTCTATATGCCACCGATGGCCACAGCAGCTGCAGCAGCAGAGAACTCAAGCGTTGCGTACGTTCTTACAGCATGCTACGGGCTCGTCGTCGTCTTCGTCGTCGGCTTGCTGCTCCTCCTGCCGACCGTCGCCGACGCCATGCCCGCACCGACGACACGGCTCGACGGCACCGGCATGCGACACAAGCTCGATAAGATCATGGGCAAGATGGCGACCGCCTACGTCAAAGTGGTGAGTGACCCAACAACCTCTTAGTCTTACCTATAACTATACTTGCCTCTATATCTACCTACATGCCTACCTCTCTATCTACCAATCTACCTACGCGCCTGCCTCTCTGCCTGCCTGTCTACCTACCTGCCTGCCCATCTGCTTGTCTACCTACCTACTTGCCTATACCTACCGCTCTGCTTATACCTACCTATCTACCTGTATGCTGAACTCTCTGCCTACCTGCCTACCTACCTACTTACCTGGTTACCATACCTGTACTCCTGTAACATAACTTTCACTAATTAACGGACGTGCCTGAATACGTCATAACCACACCTGTACGGGACTGTATCTGCTACCTGTAATTAATCATCAATTTAACCTACCTGTTTACGTCGTAACCTGTACGCTTGCACGACACCTGGCTACGACACACGCACGTCGCTAGCATACCTACACGCCCACATCCGCGTTTGGTCTCTATATGCACCGTGTGTCGTCGTTCGTTCGTGTGCGTGTGTGCGTGTGTGAGTGTGTGCCCCCGGGGGAATATATCTGCACGTCTATGTAGCGCTATGTATTAACGTGTCCTATAACTCACTCCCTCTCCAACATCCGCTTACTGGCCAGGAGATATGTCCTAGATTCTCTCTATCTCTCTCTCTCTCTCTCTCCCTCTCTCTTTCTTTCTCCCTCTCTCTCCCTCTCTCTCTCTCTCTCTCTCTCTCTCTCTCTCTCTCTCTCTCTCTCTC
>NW_014577874.1:149791-155081 GCF_000485595.1 Priapulus caudatus | reverse complement strand
CCCACATGCCAAACGGCCACCTCGAATCCACTTCTGCCCACCATCCTACACGCGGCTAAGCGTTGCTTCGTGAAAGTTCGGTTTTTCCGCGATAAATTTATGAATGGACGGTGCTTCGGTTATCATAGGTGACATTCGGGGCATCGCCTATGCCCTTATCTTCCATTATCTTTCCTAGCACGGCTAACGCCGTCATGATGGAGCCGGCTCCATCAAGTTTTTACAACGCAGCTCAGTTACTAAGTGTAGTAACAGTACCAAATTTGGGCATATGACATTAATTATCAGCGCTCCAAGTGGTGACGGAAACGATAGCCAAAATGCTTACCCGCGTGTAGGATGGTGGCAGAAGTGGATTCGAGGTGGCGTTTTGGCATGTTGGAGGGGAGGTTTAGGAGGCCGATATCTCCGCCTAGGAGTATCGTATTGACAAGCGGTTGGTCTTGTTTTAGAGAGCAAAGAATTCTTGCTTAATGCAATACATCAAATTATTCTAGACTCGCCAGGCAAGTGAATAATGTAGTCGTGAATAGCACTATTTTCCCGTTTTTCCGTTGTACACTCTAGGTATTATCCGCTCTTGATGTATATATATGTGCGTTAGATAAAGATTGAAATGAACGCTACGACGCATGCGCCGACTAAAATATGGCGGCATGCGCGGCGTCACGTGAGCAGAATATATATATCATTTGCTGCAATATATGATGTAATCGGATGTGAGAACGGTTGATCGCTAGTTTGCTGGTTTTACTAGTGGCTCCGCTCTCACTAGCTATAGTCATTGAACTCCTGGCTGTTCGAGAGAAGGAGGGTTGGTTGTTTCTAGTCAATGGTCAGAGGATGGGGGTAGTCAAAGTACTTCATTGCAAAATCCTAAAGGGGAAAAGTTTATCGTAACTCGTGACGCAAACTTTCAAGGAAACGATGCATCATAATTAGGAGTGACGTCAGCTAATAGCTTTAATAATAATCGCTATAATTCATCACTTTTGATTATAATGCATATCTAACTATTTTTATATATTTATTATATTTATTCAATGACTACTAATGAACCTATATTTATTTTTAGCTTAACGAATTTCTGGGGGCATGATGATAGTTTTGTTAAATTTTAATGTGGTCCTTATTTATATTCTGTATACCAGTGAATAGATTGCGGTCGACAACGAGGTAGGACAAACCACGAAATGGCTTCACCTTGAATTGTTACAATATTTATTTTTGTAAAATAAAAATATACGTTTATGCTATAAGAATTTTGATAAATCTCTCTCTCGCCTTCTCTCTCTTTTTCTCCCTCTCCCTCTCTCTCTCGCACGCTCTCTCTCTCTCTCTCTCTCTCTCTCTCTCTCTCTCTTCTCTTTCTCCTGCTATCTCCCCCTCTCTCTCGCTCTCTCTCTTATAATATATATATATATAATATAGCCTATATATATATATAAATAGGCCATATATATATATATATATATAATACATGTCCATGTAGAGAGATATATGACTGATAACAACTACCCCCTGCTCTATATCCCTGCTCCGTGTTTGTTTTTCCGGGCGGCAGGCTACAGTAAATGAATCTGCACCCGGATCTGTACCAGACACGCGAACATTAAGCAAAGATCTTATAATAATACTAATTATTATTTGAGGCTGTTTAGTGCAAGGAAAATCACATCCGGTAAATCACAAGGAATGCGCGTCTGCTGTCGTCTCGTTTCCAAGGACTCGCGCCATGCGCATGCGCGGCAACATCGCAGGCGCTAACAGCAAAAAACGCGAACGCACATAACAATTCCTAAAGAAAACAACATGAACAAGTTTTTAGTGTTGCAGTGTTGCGCATATTTTTTTAACGAGAGATAATAATTATGATCAAATAAAAGAGAGGAGAAAATGGTATCTTGTAGTTCCTGTATTGTAGTGGTTATCACGTTCGCTTTACACGCGAAAGATCTCAGGTTCGAACCCTGGCAGGAACATACAGAAAACTATTTTGCATTTTATATCGACGGGAAATCACGTGTTTTCTCTCATGTTCTGGTATTGATTGCGAGAGTGTCCGGTACGTGTCCTGACACCCACTCTCGCGCCAACCCGCCTGTACAACAAAGACTTCCTTTTGGGCTTCTCTTTTGCAAAAACATCATTGAAGGATATCGCACAGCTTCCTGTGAGGGGAAAGGCATGCCACGACTCCGTCACGTGACATCGCTGTTGCCATGCCTTGGCCCAAACTCCACGACAGATGGCGCTCTCGCTCTGGCTCAATACTATATGTACTGGTATTATCCTGAGTGTGGGAAGGAGCACTGCATGCAGTTTGGCCTTGGCCATGCCAAGGTGATCCGGAATCCTGTTGCATTCTCGTCGAATCTGATCGCAGAAATCCGGCGCGTGGATGACGTCACATCAGTGAGAAAAACATTTTTACGGTCGCTATTGTCGGGCCGTGAACTCTTTGCCTATAATTCTATCTGTCACGCGAAGGACTAAATTATTATATGGAGCAACAGCTGCTGCTGCTGCTGCTGCTGCTTCGATTGCGTGCGTGGCGCGGGTGTGAGGCAGCTGCAATTCTGCACTCATAAAAAACTATGCACAAAGCTACATGAACGACTGCACATAGATAATCTGTAATATATATCTATATCTATATCTATATCTATATCTATATCTATATCTATATCTATATCTATATCTATATCTATATCTATATCTATTGACTCTACATATACTCTACACCCTCCACACACTTATGCTGCGCACACACCCCTCTAGTGCGGACTCTACATATACTTTACACCCTCCACACTCTCTCTACACACTGCTTCTGCTGCTGCCGCACGTCAATGCGGATGCGTGGTATCATGCTCGTCGGAACTCTACAGATATGTAGATAGCAGGGAGTGGGAGACGCAAAGGCAGAAGGGCGAGGAGTGGTGGTGCATGGCGACCTTCAAGATGGATGGTAATGAAATTCACCGATTATGTGTGCGTGGATGTTGCTACGGGAAGACGTACATATAGACAGCAATCCTCCACCGATCTCTCTGTGCGAGCTCTCAGCATTGTCCCCCTCCCCCCACCTCCCTCCCCCCGGCGGGCTACACATACACTATCCTTGCAGGTACAGTCCGTGTGCTTCTAATCTGCATCAGAATTGGTGCGAGCAAGCGGTGACGGGGCGAGAACAAGTTTCATTGAAACCCCATTCAGTGGTCGCAATTGTCACCCGCGTCGCAATTGTCACCGTATTTGTCACCGCAATTATACGTAACTGCGGTCGCCGTGCCTGGATTGCTGTCGTGGGCCGTAACTGCTGGCGGCGGTTCCGCTTGCTTGACTGACAGGCCGCTTTCACCTGCGCGCGCCGGCAGACGTAGCTAATCCTACCCCCCCCCCTACACACACCCTCCCTCCTACTCACACTTAGGGTCCCTGTATATTGTATATAGGGACCTTACTCACACCCTCCCCTCCCCCTAGCCTCCCCCTTGGTGCGGCAGGCACAGGCGACCTTACGTTGTCATGGTGATCGATGGTGTGTGTTGTTGTTGTTGCAGTGTCCGTTCGGCTGCGGCAGCTCGGGTCTGGCGGCCGACGAGTCGTGCGACAAGCTGATCGAGTATGGCGACGGACAGGTGCTGCGCATCCCCGCCGTCAGGGACGTCGGCAGCCACGCACAGGTAAGCACGCACGCACACACGCACACACACACACACTCATGCACGCACGTACGCACGCACCCACACACACGCACACGCACGCACACGTACGCAGGCACACGCAGGCACGCACGCACGCAAATGCTTTTTGTAAGAAAGATGACAGAAATGATGATGATAGTAATCGTAGTAATAATAATAATAATAATAATAATAATAATAAAATAACAACAACGCGTAACGGTTAGAATAATCTCGTTTCGCGCGCCCTCTGTCGGCAGGTAGTTGACGGCATCGTCGACCTGTGGTTGAACTATTCTCGTCTGCTGCGCTGGCTGGACGCGGCGATCAGCAGCGTGCGCGACGAGTTGCCCATCGCTCCAGAGAACCTGCTGCCGTACTTACGGCGTGTCGGCGGCAACAGACGAGGCTCGCCCGCCGGCCTGCTCGAAATACTGCGCAACTATACACAGCGCATCGTCGCCGCAACGGTAAGTCATCCCCCGCCACGTCACGTGCTGCCGGGGTTAAGGTCGGGATCAAAGTCAAGGTCATGGTTGGGGTCGGGGTCAGGGTGAGGGTGAAGGTTACGGGTAGGGATTGGGTTGGGGTTAAGGTCAAGGTGAGGGTGAGCGTGAGGGTGAGGGTTGGGTTGGGGTTAGGGTTAGGGTCAGGGTCAGGACCAGGGTTAGGGTTGTGGTTACACGGTTAGCGCTAGGGTTATGGTTAGTGTTAGGGTCAGGGTTAGGGCTAGGCTCGTATTGAGTTCGAATTATTGTTAGAATTAGTGCCAGAGTTAGTGTTAGGGTTATTATTAATGTTAACGTTAACGTTGGATTCAGATTCGGGTTAGGATTAGTGTTAGAGGCATTTTCCATTAGTCCTTCTATCTTGACAGTCAGATATAGCTTACACCGACGTCACTCGCTGCACGCCCCTGTACTCAACCTCTATTCATATCTCTATATGTCATCTGGGATGACACAGTCTTCCGCTTTCTGAAATAAGACCCACTTTGTCCGCAATACACTCCTTCCCGGCCGCCCCAAAGAACACCGCGGTATATTCCTACATCTTACATGGCAGCCTAGAAAGATACGCGCGCACGCAGTGTGGTAACCAACCACGCAGTGTGGTAACCAACCACGCAGTGTGGTAACCAACCACGCAGTGTGGTAACCAACCACGCATCGCTCCCGCTGACGAATGAAACTATATTTATCATATTTACTATCACTGATTCATCGACCGGAAAACCGCAAATCTTCATATCCGCTGTCGACATCTCCACAGGGTACCCCGCAACACCACCCACCTTCCTCCCCGCTTCCCCTCCGCCTAGCTAGCACGTTAGCGGGGCTACTAGAGCGAGATAACGTATCGCAGGCGAGTTCAGAAAGTAGGAACTATGTGTTTACGGAGCTATAGCTGACCTGCTGCTGCTGCTGCTGCTACTGCTGGTGCTGCTGCTACTGCTGCTGCTGTTGCTGCTGCTGCTGCTACTACTACTACTACTACTACTACTGCTGCTGCTACTACTACTACTACTACTACTACTACTACTACTACTACTACTACTACTACTACTACTACTACTACTACTACTACTACTACTACTAGCT
>NW_014577874.1:138015-141852 GCF_000485595.1 Priapulus caudatus | reverse complement strand
TGTGTGTGTGTGTGTGTGTGTGTGTGTGTGCGCGCATGCGTGTGTGTATGTGCGTGTGCGTGTGCGTGCGCGTGTGTGTGTGCGTAACTTACGATGTCGGATGAAATTAGAACATGCGTCCTGTGCATCATATCGCAACGGTCATAAAATTGTGTCGTACCGCATAGTTTACACGGTGCGTTTTGGACGTATGCGTCTGGCGTACGTCTAGGACGTACGTCCAAAACGCATCGCGTAAATAGGCTTTAAGTGTGTGTGCGTGTGACTGTGTGTGTGTGTGTGTGTGTGTGTGTGCATGCGTGCGTGCGTGCGTGCGTGCGTACGTGCGTACGTGCGTGCGTGCGTGCGTGCGTGCGTACGTGCGTGTGTGCGCGTGCGCTAGAGTATTACAAGATCCCGGATACATGATTATTATAATATTATAATATTCCGCAGACACTAGAAGTGTTCTACCTCCCGGACAATATAAGGTACGTGACGTTGAGTGGCGACTTTCCGTTCAACAGCTGAACCCTCCAATACGAACAAGCCTTCTATAAACGATTCCTAACTGCAATAATGACAACTTCAAACAACTGTAATATAACTATTATGTTAAGAAAATAGAATTTCTAATTAAAAATCATAGAAATGATTTTTCATAAATCATGCATTTAGAATAGGGAGGAGGTATTCTAGCATAGATTTATATGATAATATTTCACAACTATACCTTTCTTGAGAAATAGGAAGAATACCTCGCATGTAAGGTGCCCGCTGCATATACCAGTCATTACATAATTTGGCTACGTTAGTGTGTTAGCGCATGCGCAATATCTCACCAGAGGAGTTGTATTTTGTAATGTATATGCATTTAAAATGGTTAGGGGATATCTCAGCATAGATTTATGAAATAAATTGTTATCAGTAGACCTGTGTTTATGATTGGGAGAGCGCCCTAGCCTGTGGGAAGCAAAACTACTAATTCATCCCCTCCTGTCTTTTCCTTGCCTCCCCCTCTGTCCCTCGCTCAGTCTCATTCTTTTTTACCGCCCTCCGCTTTTTCCCTGCCGCCTTCCCTCAGTCTCCCAACCCTCTTTCTCTTATAGAAAGCTACATTATGCAGTGTTCTTCAGTCCATACTGCACGCCTGAATCGGTGCTCGCGCATGCGCAATATCTTCCAAGAAAAATAATATTTTACGAAAATTATGCATTTAGAATAGGGAGGGGGTATTCTAGCATAGATTTATCTAATAATATTTTATCAGTATACCTCTCTTGAGAAATAGGAAGAAGACATCGCAAGTAAGGTGCCCGCTGCATATACCAGTCAGTACACAATTAGGCTACGTTAATGTGTTAGCGCATGCGCAATATCTCACCAGAGGAGTTATATTTTGCGACGGATATGCATTTAAAATGGTTAGAGGATATCTCAGCATAGATTTATGAAATAAATTGTTATTAGTAGACCTGTGTTTATGATTGGGAGAGCGCCTTAGCCTGTGGGAAGCAAAACTACTAATTCATCCTCTCCTGTCCTTCTCTTGCTTCCCCCTCTGTTCCTCGCTTACCCTCATTTTTTTTTACCGCCCTCAGATTTCTTCCCTGCCGCCTTTCCTCAGTCTCCTAACCCTCTTTCTCTCTTAGCAAGCTATATTATGCAGTGTTCTTCAGTCCATACTGCACGCCTGAAACGGTGCTCACGCATGCTTTATATCTCCCGAGAAGACGAATATTTTGCAAAAATTATGCATTTACAATAGGGAGGAGATATTCTAGCATAGATTTATCTGATATTATCTCACAAGTATATACCTCTCTTGAGAAATAGGAAGAAGACCTCGCATGTAAGGTGCCCGCTGCATATACCAGTCAGTACACAATTAGGCTACGTTAATGTGTTAGCGCATGTGCAATATCTCACCAGAGGAGTTATATTTTGCGATGGATATGCATTTAAAATTGTTAGGGGATATCTCCGCATAGATTTATGAAATAAATTTTTATCAGTAGACCTGTGTTTATGATTGGGAGAGCGCCCTAGCCGGTGGGAAGCAAAACTACTAATTCATCCCCTCCTGTCCTTCCCTTGCCTCCCCATCTGTTCCTCGCTCAGCCTCTTTCTTTTTTACTTCGCTCAGCTTTTTTCCCTGCCACCTTTCCTCAGTCTTCCAACCCTCTTTCTCTCGTCTCACAAAGCGCACAAGGGCTAAGCTGCAAGTGTGTCAAAATAAAGCCATTAGATGTGTTCTCAACCTAGGTTCTAGAGCACACATCGGTGCTAGAGAGTTCAAGGCTGTAAATTTCAGGGTAATGCAACTGAAGGTCAATAGGGTTTTTAAAATATTACATAATCTCGGCCCACAGTATATGACAGAAGGTTTCATGTTAACGTCAGAAGTCCATAGTTTCAATACAAGGGAAGGTGAGATGTCTATTTTTAAACCGAGGGTGGGAAGCAGTGGGAAAAACTCTTTTACTAAATACTGCAATTGAAGCTTGGAACTCTCTACCACAGCAAGTTAGGACAAATTCTGTTTATTCTAGTTTTAAGTATAGTGTTAAGAAATGTCTGATGGAAAAGGTAGAATCATTAGAGGCAGAGGAGTATGATTTTCACTAAAAGAATTCGGTTGAAATTAGGCATAAGAAATGTTTGTATCGTCTTATGAAAATGTACCATTGTATGACCGATTAAAATTAAACTACAAATCTGTATATTTCAATAGTTAGTTCTGATAGTAGTGCAATTTTTAGATTCAAGGCATAGCAAAACAAGGACCACAATGTAAATAAGTGTGCTAGTCATGCTTTTTGTGTATATATCCTTGGTAATTATCCAATTTTATGAATTCAAATTTTTTATTGTAAAAGTATGCAATGTATATTGTATATGATGGATAATTGCCTATAAATAAATAAATAAAAAAATAAATAAATCGCAAGCTATATTATGCAGTGTTCTTCAGTCCATACTGACAGTAGACCGGCTTTATTCTTTTTAACCGTTCAAAAATTGCGTGTTTTTAAAACCGTCGTGTGTATTTCACATTTAAGACATTTAATTTATCTGGCTTGGAACTGTGGAACATTATTTAAAAAAAACAGTAAATAATAGAACAATACGTATATTGTACAATAATATTGCCGCACGGTGGCGCTAATGAACATCAAGGGACGTGGCGAAAATAGAGTGAAATAAGGTAACTGTTAACATCATAATTTTGATCATTTCACCGTGATAGCAGTCGCAATATAAGTGAGTTTTTACTTTAGTAATATCTACAGATGTATATTTAAGGCGTAACATGAATGTCTGTCTTCGTTGTACTACGGATAGATTAACTGAAAAGTGGTAAATTCCATCGTAAATTCCATCGGTACCGTACAATCCATCGGGTTACAGTTCGCCGGTCGGTCTGCATTGCCGTCAATCATTGACATTATGTTACTTTTTATGTGACGGTCTCATTGTTGTAGATCTCGGTTACCATATTCCATGCAACACCTATTGTTGGTAAAAACTAAACGTGGTCGATGCAACTACAAGGGTGTTGTAGAGTATGCGGCTGGTCCGCATTCATTGAGTCTGAGACGTGTCTTTTTGCATTGCCGGCATTAGCCATTACTCATTAGGGCATTACTAAGTAATAGTAATACTACTACTACTACTACTACTACTACTACTACTACTACTACTACTACACTAGTAGTACTAGTACTACTACTAGGGCCATATTTATTTATGTCTATGTAAAATATAATATGCTACGCACTAGGGGTGTAACGATATACCGGTATATCGGTATATTGCAATATATTTTGAAAACTCGATATATCGCGATACAACTTC
>NW_014577874.1:135336-136775 GCF_000485595.1 Priapulus caudatus | reverse complement strand
GTATACACTTCCCAATACGTATTGGAAAATATTGCAATACGGTTTTGTCGTATTGCAATATATTGCAATACGGTTTTTGGTCGCAATACTCACCCCTACTACGCACAAAACCCTGAAAGGTCATGTCACACTGGGCTAAAACTGACCCTGTAGCTGAACCAAACACTGTAATAAAATAAAAGGTTACGCTAACCTCACCTTCAGCTATAATACAATCTGACATCGCAAAATCTGTTAATAGGCTAATAGGGTTGCTAAGAATTTAAAAAATGATTTACCTCATCTGTTTGGCTTCAAACGCTGACGAGTGTCTGTGAAATTGATCTCGATTACAAGTCGATTAAATATATTGATTACATATAGTCGATTATGTATCGTATTTGTAATTATGAAATACGAGTCCATCGGGGTCTCTTTCCTGCGTAGATGTTGTACCTAAAGCGGGATAAGAAGGATGAGGAGAACGGGGCGAGCGGGAATCCGTTCCACAACCTGGAGAAGACGACCGTCCTGCAGGAGGCGCGCGTGTTCAACGAGACGCCCATCATCCCTCGCCGGTGCATCCATATCCTCACCAAGTTTCTCTACATTCTCAACCAGGTGCGTGTGCTTGCATGCTTGCATGCGGGCGTGTGTGCACGTGTGTGTTCATATTGGTTTTAAAAGATTCACTTTCTCACATAATACGCTTAATTATTTGTCTTTATTGCTGAAATAAATGCCCTTGCATAATCGCAAGTTGATGAGCCACATGAACTCTCCAGTCTAGATCTGGTCTAAATATAGTCTAGATGAACCATGTTTGCTGGCAACATTTAGTGAGTTATATCGGAGCTTATCATTTGTAATTTCAGGGGGAAACGTTCGGTAAGACGGAAGCAACTGAAGCGTTTTTTGCGACGACGAAACTGTTTCAATCGAAAGACGTTACACTGCGTCGGTAAGTGCTGTATCCGTCGCATAAAAACAATCGATCTAGTAAGGCTATTCTCATAACTATACAATTAGATCAATCGGTCTTTACGCTGTGCAGAATACCTGCTGTTACATCGTAGTTTTGTTGAGTAGCACGGTATACCTGCTGATGATACATCATGGTATTGTTGCATAGCATTATGTACCCAATGATACATCATGGTTTCATTGCATAGCACGGTATACCTGTTGATACATCGTGGTTTCATTGCGTAGCATTGTATACCTGTTGATACATCGTGGTTTCATTGCGTAGCATGGTATACCTGTTGATACATCATGGTTTCATTGCATAGCATGGTATACCCAGCATGAGAAACTAGCGGTCGCCCAGTCGCCAGTGGCGATTAGAAAATTGACTGGGCGACTGCTTGCTCGTGTCAGCTGGGGTGTCTTCCCGTTTCGCCATTTTCCCACTTCGCCATTTTCCCATTTCGCCATTTTCCCATTTCGCCATTTTCCCA
>NW_014577874.1:125359-131481 GCF_000485595.1 Priapulus caudatus | reverse complement strand
CACTACAATAATAACAGTAGTGATATACCTATCAAATATACATCACATACCTTCTACACACTGCAATGATAACAGTAGTGATATACCTATCAAATATACATCACATACCTTCTACACACTGCAATGATAACAGTAGTGATATACCTATCAAATATACATCACATTCTAATCACATCACATACTATCACATTCAAATTACAATTCAATACAATTCAATTTACAAATTAATTACAGAGTCGTGTTCAGAACACCGTATTATTATTAATGATCCATTTGCTTTTAGGACCGCATTTTACACGACGCAATGCCATAAATTAGACTGGTACTCGCTCCCACCTCTCGGCTTAGTTGCTCGTTGGGAGCGAGTACCAGTCTATGTCATAAATTAGAACGGACGTTGATCAAAGTGACGTTTGGTTAGCGATGAAACAAAGTTTAAAAAGTGTTATTTATACAGCAAGTAGTCTCATAAATGCTTTGATAAATTATTTAAATACTGTAACTAGAGTGGCTGAAAAAAACTGGTGGACCCACGGTCCATTTAACTTGTTAAATTTACTGGACCGAGAGAGATTTTGATGGTCTCGGATCACGGTCCACCGCCTAACGTCGAAGACTGGTGCCTCCAATTATCAGTTTTCCACCCTGTATACCTGGTGATACATCGTGGTTTCATTGCATAGCATGGTATACCTGTCGATACATCATGATTTCATTGCGTAGCATGGTATACCTGTTGATACATCGTGGTTTCATTGCGTAGCATGGTATACCTGTTGATACATCGTGGTTTCATTGCGTAGCATGGTATACCTGCTGATCAAGGAGCTGTCAACATCGGCCGAGGACGTGATAATCGTCACCAGCAGCCTGACAAAGGACATGACAGGCAAGGAGGACCTGTACAGAGCAGCCGCCATCCGCACCCTCTGTCGCATCACCGACACCACCATGCTGCAGGTAAGAACGCACGCGGCGTGGCGTGGTGTGGCATGGCGTGGCGTGGTGTAGCGTGGTGTGGCATCCGCACCCTCTGTCGCATCACCGACACCACCATGCTGCAGGTAAGAACGCACGCGGCGTGGCGTGGCGTGGCGTGGCGTGGCGTGGTGTAGCGTGGTGTAGCATCTGCACCCTCTGTCGCATCACCGACACCACCATGCTGCAGGTAAGAACGCACGCGGCGTGGCGTTATATTACATAATTATATGTACAATAGTAGCAATGTAAGAAATATAATAATAATAGTAATATACTGAATGACTGCACTGGCTCATTTGTATTCACTTAGGTGTATTGTTATTATTGTGACATGGATGTGTGTAATTCTCTCTCTCCCCGTCTCCCACTAACAGATGAGAATCATGAGGCGAAGGAGTCGGGACTATCGCACCTGTGTGAGTTCATAGAGGACTGTGAACACACCGTGCTCTCCACACGCATCCTGCATCTGCTTGGACGCGAGGGCCCGCGCACCGCGCACCCCGCCAAGTACATACGGTGAGTCGCTCGCATCGTTCCGTGTCGTAGCGCGTCGTTCCGTGTCATAGCGCATCGTTCCATGTTGTAGTGCATCGTTCCGTGCCGTAGCACATCGTTCCATGTCGTAGCGCTTTGTTCCATGTCGTAATATGCCATACCATTATGTAATATACTGTTCGGTGTCGAAATGCATCATTCTGTGTCTTAACACACTGTCTCATGTTGTAAGATTCCATGCTGTAATGCAACATTCTGTCCCATTACACAGTTCCGTGTCATAACGTTCCATTCCATGTCAAAACGTGCCATTTCGTGTCATAACGTGACGTTCCGTGTCATAGCACACCGTTCCGTGTCGTAACGTGATTTTCCGTGTCGCTGCAGGTACGTGTACAACCGCGTCGTGCTGGAGAACGCCGCCGTGCGTGCGGCTGCCGTCAGCTCGCTCGCCAAGTTTGGCGCTCACTCTGAGGACATGCTTCCCAACGTGTTGGTGCTGCTGCGCCGCTGCCTGCTGGATACGGATGATGAGGTGACACCTTTCTTCCTCCCTTCCTTCCCTACTTCCCTCCCTTCCTTCTCTCCTTCTTTGCTTCCTTCCCTTCCTTCTCTTCTTCCCTCCTTCCCTCTTTCCTTCCTTGCCTCCTTCTCCTCTTCCTTCCTTTATTCCCTCCTTCCTTCCTTCTCTCCTTCCTTTCCTCCTTCCTTCTCTCCCTCCTCTCCTTTCTTCCCTTCCTTCCTTCCTTCTTTCTTTCTCTCTTTCCCTCCTTCATTCTTTCCCCCATCTCCTCCTTCCTTTCTTCCTTCCTTCCTTTCTTCCTTCCTTCCTTCTCTCCTTCCCTCCTTCCTTCTTTCCCCTCCCCTCCTTCCTTTCTTCCTTCCCTCCCTCCTCTCCTTCCTCCCTTCCTTCCCTCCTCCCTTCCTTCCTTCCCTCTCCCTTCCTTCCTTCCCTCCCTTCTCTCCTTCCTTCATTCCTTCCTTCCCTCCTTCCTTCCTTCCTTCTCTCCTTCCCTCCTTCCTTCCTTCCCTCCCTCTTTCCCAACGTGTTGCTGCTGCTGCGCCGCTGCCTGCTGTATACAGATGATGAGGTGACACCTTTTTTCCCTCCCCTCTCTCCCCTCTCTCCCTCCCTGCTTCTTTCCTTTCTTCTCTTATTCGTTTCTTCCATCCTTCCCTCCTCTACTTTCCTCCCTCCCTTCTTCCTTCTCTCCTTTCTTCCCTTCTTCCTTCCTTCTCACTATCTAACCTTGTTAACGCCGCCCCATCAGTGCAAGAGAACACATGAACTTGCTGTCATAAACACCTACGATTCGACAATACCTGCGAGTACGGGGGTTAACCTTCATCGTTCGCTTCGTTCCCCGGCTGCAGGTGCGTGACCGAGCCATCTTCTACGTGAACCTGCTGGAGCAGCGGGAGCGACAGCTCAACTGCGCCTACATCCTCACCGGCCTTCAGGTCAGCGTCGTCGGCCTCGAGAAAGCGCTGCACCACTACACGCTTGACCCGCGCGAGACTCCCTTCGACCTCAAGGCGGTGCCCCTCGAGACGCAGCCCCTGACAGCTGAGCCCGCGCGCGCGGCCGCCACAGGGTCGGCTCGCGCGGCGGGGGCGACGGCGGGTGGCGTGGACGTGGCTGCGGCAGCTGCCACGCGGCAGGACGTGTTCGCTGAGCAGCTGGCCGCGATCCCGGCGTTCGCCGACCTCGGCACGCTGTTCCGCTCGTCGTCACCGCCCGCGGAGCTGACGGAGTCGGAGACGGAGTACGTCGTGCGATGCGTGAAGCACACCTTCCCCGCCCACGTCGTGTTCCAGTTCGACTGCACGAACACGCTCGACGACCAGACGCTGTCTGACGCCCGCGTCCACATGGAGCCAGCCGACCCGGCGTTCGAGGTCGTCGAGACGGTCCCCTGCACGCGGCTCCGCTACAACGCGCCCGGCGCCACCTACACGTGCGTGCGTCTGCCTGAAGGCGGGGTCGCCGCGGCGACGTGCACGTTCGCGTGCGCGCTGCGCTTCACGGTGCGCGACTGCGACCCGGGGACGGGCGAGGAGGAGCCGGAGGACGAGGGGTATGCCGACGAGTACGTGTTAGAGGACGCGGAGCTGACGATGGCTGACCATGTGCGCCGCGTCGCGCGCCCCGACTTCGCCGCCGCGTGGGACGCCGCGGGAGACGACAACGAGCGCGAGGACACGTTCGCGCTGTCGTCGGCGGCGACGGTCGCAGACGCCGTGCGCGACGTGGTCGCGTTCCTCGGCATGCAGCCGTGCGAGCGGTCGGACCGCGTCGCCGACGGACGCAGCGCCCACACCCTCTATCTCGCGGGCGTGTTCCGCGGCGGACACGAGGCGCTGGCGCGGGCGAGGCTGGCGGTGGCCGATGGCGGCGTCACGATGCAGCTGTGCGTGCGCAGCGATGACCCCGAGGTCAGCGACCTCATCGTGTCCGCCATCGGCTAGCGGCGTCGCCCGCGTGCGCGACGGAAGGATGGAAAGGAGAGTCGTTTTGCGACGGGAAGACGAGCGAAATGCAACTCGCTCGTAGTCGCTGCCTTGCTCCAGGCGCCACCTGGAGGTGGATCTAGCAGCGGAGGCGCCATCTGAGTGTTGCTGCAGCAGTGGCGCCACCGTTCGCTCCCACGTGTCGCACTATATCTGCGACACGGTAGAGGATTTAGAATTTCACTGATTGCAAATTATCGCAGAATAGAAACAGGATGGAGAATGATAATTAACGAGAGCGGGAATGGGTTTATCCCCCGATTTTCACATATATGCTCCCAATTGTGCGTGTCTTATGTTATGGGTGGTATAGCTACGGTTTATATCAAACCATTAACTGATAATATATAAATTTGTTGTCTGTCTATCAACTGTTAATTTGTATTTCATTTTGAAGCGATTGTTGATATTATTAATAGCAAATACGGCTGCCTTACTATCAGTGTTGATAGAGCTATAGATAGAGTATTAAACTCAAGAAACGCGTAAGCATTACCGGAGAGTCTGTTAGAGAATTCAATAGTCTATATTTACACGATTTCGTATGCAAACTGCACCAATGTTTGCTATACAACTCTACAGGCAACAAAAAATACAAAAAAGAGCCGCAGAGCGTCTGGGCTCATCTGAGGTCTGTTGCTACGATTATAAACGTAAAATTTCAGTCGTGCGTAGTACCACATTTGTTAACGAGGTAACCACGGCGACGCGCGTGTTGAATGGAGTAACCACGGTGACGCGCATGTTGAACGAAGTAACCACGGCGACGCGCGTGTTGAACGAGGTAACCACGGCGACGCGCGTGTTGAACGAGGTAACCACGGTGACGCGTGTGTTGAACGAGGTAACCACGGTGATGCTTGTGTTGAACGAAGCAACCACGGAAACGCGCGCATGCATGTGGCTTCACCTTTACTTACCTAGGTCACATGTCAACACCTTAATACCTAGAATGCTAGGTAGACACCACGCGAAAGACAATGGCAAGAGTAGACCGGTGCCTAGTGTTCAGATTACTTAAGATTGCACCTAATAAAACTGTAACATAAAAATTGTGCATAACCCCTCCGCCGCGCTCATTGTTTCCGTCTCTCCCCGCCGGCACCAGGTGGCGATGTCGCACCCGGCGGCCATCACGGCCTGCAACCTGGACCTGGAGAACCTGATAACGGATGTGAACCGGAGCGTCGCTACGCTCGCGATCACGACGCTACTGAAGACGGGGAGCGAGGCGAGCGTCGACCGCCTCATGAAGCAGATTGCCGGATTCATGAGTGAGATCTCGGACGAGTTCAAGATCGTCGTCGTCGAGGCGATACGCAGCCTCTGCTGCAAGTTCCCGAAGAAACACGGTGAGTGCGGCGGTGGCGCCCCCGCATGGTGGTGCTAGTAGCAGCAGTAGTAGCAGCAGTAGTAGCAGCAGTAGTAGCATCAGCAGCAGTAGTAGTAGCAGTAGTAGCAGTAGCAGCAGTAGTAGCAGCAGTAGTAGCAGCAGTAGTAGCAGTAGCAGCAGTAGTAGTAGTAGTATCAGTAGTAGCAGCAGCAGCAGCAGTAGTAGCAGCAGCAACAGTAGTATCAGTAGTAGCAGTAGTAGCAGCAGCAGCAGCAGCAGTAGCAGTAGTAGCAGCAGCAGTAGCAGCAGCAGCAGTAGCAGTAGTAGCGCGGAGGGGTCGGCACGACGCCCCCTACCTGCAGCATGGTGGTGTCGGTGGTGCGACAGAGGGTGCGGATGCCTACATTCACAGCCAGCCGCCGTGCATGCGTTCTTACCTGTAGCATGGTGGTGTCGGTGGTGCGACAGAGGGTGCGGATGCTACATCACACCATGCCACACCGCATGCGTTCTTACCTGTAGCATGGGGTGTCGGTGTTGCGACAGAGGGTGGGATGCTACATACGCCATGCACACCGCATGCGTTCTTGCCTGTAGCATGGTGGTGTCGTGGTGCGACAGAGGGTGCGGATGCTACATCACACCATGCCACACCGCATGCGTTCTTACCTGTAGCATGGTGGTGTCGGTGGTGCGACAGAGGGTGCGGATGCTACATCACGCCATGCCACACCGCATGCGTTCTTGCCTGTAGCATGGTGGTGTCGGTGATGCGACAGAGGGTGGAGATGCTAACAGA
>NW_014577874.1:118370-125334 GCF_000485595.1 Priapulus caudatus | reverse complement strand
GGAACGTGCACGTTCGCCGGGCGACCCCGCCTTTCAGGCAGACGGCACGCACGCTTGTAGGTGGCGCCGGGCCGCGTTGTTAGCGGAGCCGCGTGCAGCGGACCGTCTCGCACCGGACTCGAACGCCGTCGGGCTGGCCTCCATCACGTGGACGCGAGGCGTCAGACAGCGTCTGCGGTCGTCTGAGCGTGTTCGTCGCAGTCGAACGGCGAACACGACGTGGCGCGGGAAAGGTCTGCTTTCACGCATCGCACGACGTACTCCGTCTCCGCACTCCCGTCAGCTCCCAGCGGGCGGTGACGACGAGCGGAAACAGCGTGCGAGCGTCGCGCAACGCCGCTGACGCGGCCAAGCTGCCCTCAGCGGAACACCGTCCTGCCGCGTGGCCCAGCTGCCGCAGGCCACGTCCACGCACCCGCGCGTCGCTCCCGCCGCCGCGAGCCGCGACCGCTGTGGCGGCTCCGCCCCCTGCGCGCGGCTCAGCATGTCAGCGCGGCTGCCGTCTCGCAGGGGCGCACCGCCTTCGAGCGTTCGAAGGAGTCTCGCGCGGGTACAAAACGCGTTAGTGGTGCAGGCGCTGTTCTCCGAGGCCGACGCACGCCTGACCTGAGAAGGCCGGTGAGGATGTAGCGCGCGAGTGAGCTGGTCGCTCCCCATGCTCCAGCAGGTTCACGTAGAAGAGTGGCTCCGCGTACGCACCTGCAGCGGCGACGGGAACGAACGCGACGATGAAGGTTAAACCCGTACCTCGCACGGTAATTGTCGAATCGTAGGTGTTTATGAAGCAAGTTCATTGTGTTCTCTGCCACTGATGGGCGGCGCGTTAAACAAGGTTAGATAGTGTAAAGGAAGGGAAGAAGGGGAAAGAAAAGGAGGAGAAGGAAGACAGGGAGGGAGAGCGAAAGTAGAGGAAGGGAAGATGCCGGAAGACAACACATTAAGCAGAAGAAAGGAAAGAAGCAGGAGGGAGAGGCAGAGAGGGGAGACAGGGACGGAAAAAAAGGTGTCACCTCATCATCTGCTATACAGCCAGCCAGCGGCGCGCAGCCAGCCAAGCAACACGTTTTGGAAAGAGGGAGGGAAGGAAGCGAAAGGGAGGGAAGGAGAGAATGGAACGGAAGGAAGGCAGGGCAAGGAAGGAATGAAGGAAGGAGAGAAGCGGAGGGAAGCAGCGAAGGGAGAGCGGAAGGAAGGATGGATGGAAGGAAGGGAGTGGAGGAAAGGAAGAGAGGGGCGGGAAGAAGTATGGGTGGAGGGGAGGGGAAAGAAGGAAGGACGCGGAAGGGAGAGAGGCAAGAAGTCAAGAAAAGGAAGGAAGGGAAGAAAGAAGGAGGAGATGGCGGGAAAAAATGGAAGGCAGGGAAAAGAGAGAAAGAAGAAGGAAGGCAAGGAAGGCCTGGAGGAAAGCGACGAGGAGCTGGAAGAAAGGAGAAGGAAGGGAGGGAAGGAAGGGAAGGCAGAGAAGGAAGAGAGAAGCGAAGGAATGGCGAGGAATAAAGGCATAGGAAGAGGAGAAGGCAGGCAAACGGAAGGAAAGAGGAAGCGAGAGAAGCGAGGCGAAGCGAAGCAAAGAAGGGAGAGGAAGCGAAGACGGTAAGTAGGAAGGAAGGGAGGAAGGAATACAGGTGTCACCTGCATCATCCGCTATGCCAGCAGGCAGCGGCCGCAGCCGCCACCAAGCACGTGGGGAAGCATGTCGCTCAGAGGTTGGAGCCGCCACACTTGGCGAGCGACGCTGACGGCAGCCGCACGCACGCGGCGGGTTCTCTCAGCCACGACCGGTTGCTACACGTACCTGTCAGCGAACACGCGAAAATCACGTGTACGACACGAAACGCTGGTGCCATGACGGCAAGACGTTATGACACGAAATGGCACCGTCTTTGACATTGGCAATGGAAACGTTATGACACGGACTGTGTAATGCCGGACAGAATGTTGATTACAGCATGGGAATCTTACAACATGAGAACAGTGTGCTAAGACACCGATGATGCTTTTGACACCGACACAGCTATATTACATAATGGCTAGTGCATATTACGACATGCGAACAAAGCCGCTACCGACATGGAACGATGCTGCTACGGCAGCGAACGATGCCACTACAACATCGGAACGAATGCGCTCATCGCACAGCGAACGTACGCGGCTACGACACGCGAACGATGCAGACGCGACTCACCGTATGACTTGGCGGGTCGTGCGCGGTGCGCCGGGCCTCGCGTCGCCATAGCAGATGCCAGGATGCGTGTTGGAAGCACGGCTGTTTCACAGTTTCCTTCTATGAACTCACACAGGTGCGATTAAGTCCCGACTCCTTCCGCCTCATGATTCTCATCTAGTGTAGTGGGAGACGGGGAGAGAGAGAAGTTACACGAATCCATGTCACAGATAATAACAGATTGAACCTAAGGTGAATACAAACGAGCCAGTGCGAGTCATTCCAGTATATTACGTATTATTATTTATCATTTCTTTACATTGCCCCCTACTATTGTACATATAATTATGTAATATAAAATGTGTGTGTATATATATATATATATATATACATATATATATATATAAGACACGAGTCACCACAACCATTTACGTGTTACATAATTCTGCAGTATTTCTTAATATTCATGGGAAGGACAACTTCCTACAAAAGTCCTAGTAAGGGAGGACAACCGTGTGGCACT
This sequence comes from Priapulus caudatus, assembly GCF_000485595.1. Lineage (NCBI taxonomy): Eukaryota > Metazoa > Priapulida > Priapulimorpha > Priapulimorphida > Priapulidae > Priapulus > Priapulus caudatus. The sequence continues at coordinate 122,647 of NW_014577874.1, read as the reverse complement.
CACTCATGGCGTCGGTGCGGGTGGTGAGATCGTGATTTGTTTGTTTGTCTGGTCGATCGTTCGCTTTACCTATGATTGTGATGATGGTTTCCACGATGGGGTGCCGACGCGGCTTGTATTCGAATCCTCCTTCGTCCCTCAGCATCGATGTGAGGAAGTTCATCATGATACCTGCCAGCGAGAACATAGCTAGGATGTCAAACACACACGCACACACTGTGTACGCTCATGCTCGCATGCACATACTGTGTACGCTCACGCACGCGCCACGCTGCACGCGACTGCCACGCTACGCACGCACGCACGCACGCACGCACGCACGCACGCACGCACGACGCCTACGCACGCACGCCGCTACGCGGCACGCACGCACCACGCACCACGCACGCACGCACGCACGGCACACACCACAACAACACACACATCACACCCTCATGCCACATTACAGCTTCTTACTTGCGATACTACTAATACTACAACTTGCCAGCCGAGAAACAGAGACGCGCGGAAGTCACATCGCTGTTTACGCAGCTTATCACAAAACCCATCAGCTACCAGCCACTGCCTGTTATTACTAACAATACTCTAGCTAGCTGGCTGGCCGTAAGCTACTGCTGCGCTTGCTGGCTGCTGCTACTGCTGCTGGACTACTACTACTGTTACTACTACTACTACTACTACTACTACTTGGCTACTACGTATGCTACTTCGCTTGCTTGCTGCTGCTGCTACATACTGCTGCCTACTGCTGCTGCTACTGCCTACTACTACTACTGCCTACTGCTGCTACTACTACTGCTACTCACTGATAGCTACTAAGTACTACGGACTACTGACTACTACTGCTACTGCCTTGCCTGCTGCTGCTGCTACTACTGTCTCGCCTGCTCCTAACTACTGCTGCTGCTACTACTACTACTACATACTGGACTGGTACTAGCTGCCTACTACTGCTACTACTGCTACTACTGCTGCCTGCGCCCTACTACTGCTTGCTGCTGCCTACTACTGCTGCTGCTGCCCTGCTACTACTGCCTGCTACTACTGCTACTACTTGTCCTGCTTACTGCACTGCTGCTACTCACTACATCTACTACTGCTGCCTGCTGCCCTTGCTACTACTGCTCGCTGCGTACTACTACTACTACTACTGCTTACTACTGTACTTACTGCTACTACTGCTACTTACTGCTCGCTGACTGCCTGCTCTGCTGCTACTACTGACTGTGGCTGCTGCTGCTACTACTACTGCTGCTACTGCTGGCCTACTACTACTGCTTGCTGCTTGCTGCTGCCTACTACTGCTGCTTCCTGCCTGCTGAGTACTGCTGCACATGCTACTGCTGCTCCTACTACTGCTACTACCTCCTGCTACTACTATCGTGCTCTGCTCGTTCTCTGCCTTGCTGCTGCTGGTACTACTGCTGCTACTGCTGCCTGCTACTGCTGTACTACTGCTACTGCCTGCTGCTAATGCTGCTGCTGCTTGCTGCCTAGCTGCTGCACTGTGCTCTACTGCGCTGCTGCCTGCTGCGTACTACCTTGCTGCCTACATTGCTACTACTTACTGCCTGCTACTGCTGCTGCTCTGCCGGCTGCTTACTGCCCTGCTACTGCTGCTGCTGCTGACTACTGCTGCTGCCTGCCTGCTGCTGCCGCTACTACCTGCTGCCTACAGCTGCTGCTGACTGCTGCCTACGTTGCGATCTACTGCTGCTTGCTGACTGCCTACTGCTGCTACTAGTGCCTTGCTATACTGCCTACTACTGCTACTACTACTGTACTGACTGCTGCTACTAGTTGTACTAGCTGCCTACTACTGTTGCTGCTGCTATCTATGCTGCTGCTGGCCTGGTACACTGCCTACTGCTACTACTCTGTCTGGCCTCCTGCTGCTGTACTGCTGCCTCGCTGACCTACTGCCTGCCTGTACTACTGCTTCTACTTTGATGCCTGCCTGCTCTGACTCTGACTGGCTGCTGACCGGCCTGGCGACTACTGCCTGCTACTACTGCACTACTGCCCTGCTTCTGTCTGCTGCTCAATAACTACTGCTTGGCTGCGCTGCATACTGCTATGTGCTGCTGCTGCTGCTGTACTCTGCTATGCTCTACTGCTGCCTACTGCCTACTACTAGTACTACTTTGCTGTGCACTACTGCTGCTGTACATGCTGCTACTACTGACTACTACTACTGACTGCTTAGCGCTGCCGCTCCTTCCGTGCGGCAGACGCAACATTTCCGCGTGGCGATTACGTCCTTCGTTATCCTCGCACGGAAAAAAAAACATTAAAAAAGTTTCCATCTTTGAAAGTAATACCTAAAACCTTGAAGCCCTGTAAACTTACCGCATAGCCCCAAAACTTCCTTAAAAGCCACGGGTACACTTTCCCAGGGTTTAACGAAATTAAGGAAATCAACGGGTAGTCATTTAGTCCCTCGTCTTGTGCTCCTTAGGTAGCTCGTCTTGCCCTGTCTCCTTACCAACTAATTCACGTTCGACCGTTTAATGACCACACCGCGCGCGTGGTGGCACCTGCTGTCTGAAATTCAAACTGTACATTTTTACCGTAAATTTACGGGATAGTCCGTTAGTCTGTCGTTTTGTGCCCCTTGTAGTTAGCTTTTTTTCAGCAAATGCTCAAAGAAAATTTGGCAGACGCACATCGCATGAATTCTCAAAATAAGCACATGCGTTATTGTTGTTAAAAATGCTTTGGTTTTGAACTGCAGACTGCAGACTCCCTCATTTTGCTGCGGACTCCCTCTTTTCGAGGGCAGGGAGTCCGCTGGACTTGCTTGTTCAGAAGTTATTTTCTACGTCTGTGACAGGGTATCGAGCGATACATGAAGCAGGCCATAGTGGACAAGGTCCACTCTGTGTCCAGTGCCGCCCTCGTCTCCAGCCTCCACCTGATGAAGACGAGTCACGACGTCGTCAAGAGATGGGTTAACGAGGCACAGGAGGCCGTTAACAGGTGAGACGACAGGTGACGCGCGAGCGTACAGGTGTGTGTTGGGCCGGCAGGCGGGCGTGTGTCGGTGCCAGAGTGAGAACAATGAACGCATAGATGAGTGTTGAACGTACAACGGTCAGCATGTGAAATCATGTAATTTCAAGGGGATTTCTAATTCCGTTTCCTCTCGAAATTAAATGATTTTATCTGTAGTCGAATTGTCTCGCACTCAAGCATAGCGTGTCGTCATTGTGTGTCATCATTGCATGCCACATAATGTCATCGTAGTGACAACATCATGGTATGGTACCACGTGCTCGCGTGTAACATGTCATCATGTCGTCATTGCATGTCATCATGTCATTGCATGTCATCGTGTAATTATTCTGTGTTGTTGTTACGTTACAGTGACAACATCATGGTACAGTACCACGTGCTCACGTGTAACATGTCATCGTGTCGTCATTCCGTGTCGTTGCAGTGACAACATCATGGTGCAGTACCACGCGCTGGGACTTCTCTACCACATCAAGCAGAATGACCGGCTAGCCGTCACCAAGCTCGTGTCAAAGTTCACGCGATCCTCGCTGCGCTCTCCCTATGCATACTGCCTCCTCATCCGCATCGCGTGTAAGTGCTAGTGTATACTGAGGTGTGTAAGTGATGCTGTAAAACACTGGTGACGGGTTTCTTATACGTAAGAGGCACAGTGGCGCACCGCCGTTGTCAAATTTAACATCGCCATTGTGAAAATGTTCCTGTATTTACCCGCCATTGTCAAATTTAACATCGCCATTGTAAAAATGTTCCTGTATTTATCCGCCGTTGCCAAATTTAACATTGCCGTTGGGAAAATGTTCCTGTATTTACTCGCCGTTGTCAAAATAGTGTCAACCCAAAAATAAATAGATCACCTGCTTCTGGCATATTTAGATTGCCATACATGTGCGTTTATTCAGGCATGTGATGCAGGGTCTAGACTTTTCCAAGAACTTTCCGTTTCCTTGAATCCATTATGTGAATTTTTTTGTCCCAAACTGGCCAGTACCTCCTTTGTCTAATTTTTGCTCAGAAGAAACCCTGTAGTGATGAGTACTAGAGTGTACTGAGGCAGTGCTAGAACCTACGCTATGAGACGCTAGAACTGCAGAGATGTCTCGGTCTCGCGCCGTGTTCGAAATGTGTTTTTCCGCCACCGATCACCCCTGGATCATTAATAGGGTTTAGCAAGGCATAGGGTTCTTGTTTTGCTCATGTAGGGTATACGTACATCAGGCTTTCATTTTTGAGGGGCGCGATCGCGCTCGCGCTCCACCGCG
>NW_014577874.1:110424-116710 GCF_000485595.1 Priapulus caudatus | reverse complement strand
CTAATACGCGTTTGGCTATAAGGTAATGTACTTATTAACTACACAAGGTGCCAGTTACTGTAGCATTCGTTAAAATTGCATAATCGATGGTCGAATTATGCCTTTAAGTTAAGGAGTGAATGTTCCCCCTTCTTTTACACCTCTTGACCTTTGACCTTTGACCCCCAGCTTCGACATCCCAACTCGTTTTGACGATCCCCCCAACGACCCAAATATCGTGACCGTACGTCGAGCGGTTAAGATTTGTGCCCAACTGTTGACGCACGGACGGACGCACGGACGCACGGACGGACGATCAAGCGATTCTACAAGCTGCATCTGACTATGTCAGATGAGCTAAAAAGATTAACGAAAATGCTCCGCGCCGACGCATACGAAATGCACTGCCGTGACGAATAACTATTTCTGATTCAATCTAATTCCATTTCTATTTTAATTACTAAACATTCGAACTCGAAAACGCGACGATAAAACTAAAGGCTTGAGTTTATGAGTTCACGGAAACATCAGCTCACTAGCTCTCGCGGCGGCGGCCGCGTCGGTATCTTACCCGACGCAAACTTCTCGCCGCGATACTGCTCCAACTCTGCCGCCGTCAGTCGATCCAGCGGCGTGTACGAGTCCTCCCCCGCCGCCGGCGCCCCCTCCTGGCGGGGCGAGGCGGCGCCGAACCCCGACCTTGAAAACGGAGCGGCCGTTGTTGTCGCCGTCGCCTGTCCGAACAGACTCGGCACGCCACCTGGCTGCTGCGATCCGAAGCCCGCGTTGCCGGGGGCGACGGGAGGAGAGCCGAGGAGGCTGGGCCTCTGCTGTGGCGATGTCTGCAACCCCAGCGTCGTCGCCGTGGACGACGCAAACGTTCCCTGTCCGAACAGCGACGTCCCTGCGGTGGCGCCACCTGCAGGGAAGAGGCTCTGCGCAGGTTTACCGAAGACGCTCGCAGAAGGGGGCACCACCGTCCCGCCGAACGGGATGGCAGGCTGCACCGCGGCAACGTTCGCTTGTCCTCCGAACACGCTGCCACCGGTGGCGCCCCCGCCGCCGAAAGCTGTCGTGCCGCCGAACAGACTTCTCCTGGAACCCTGCTCCCCTCCTCCTCCTCCTCCTCCTCCTCCTCCTCCTCCTCCTCCGAAGAGACTCGTGGTCCCCGCGGTGAAGGCAGAGGGCGCCGGCGTGGCGCGGGGGTCGGCGGGAGGCAGGAGGAGGTCGGGGGAGAAGCCTGCGCGGCGGTGCTCTTCTATCTCGGAGAGGAGTCGTTGTCGTGCGTCCGGGTCATGCTGGATGTCCCGCAGCTTAGCGATGCGGCCGCACCACGCGCTGAGCAAACCCGCAGCCGCCTGCTCCTGGGGGAGTTAATTACTAATTAACATCATGCGATTGATTGATGGATGGCCAGGTGGTTCAAAAGGGCAGCGAGAATCGTGCCAGATTTAATTATTAATTAACATCACACGATTGATTGATGGATGGTAAACCCGTGGGCATTGTAGTTTAGTCGCAGTTCAGGTTATACATATTCACCAATTTAAAATAGATTCGATTCCACCATCTGGAGCATCAAAATAAAGAACACAGTAGACTAGTGTGTCCTCACTAAAAGCTCCATGCATGCAACTGCTGGCTTATCCAGATTAACACTGGGAGCAGAACAAGGATCACATAGATAAGGATCACGTAAGTGCAATTGAATTATAAATTAAGAAGATCAAGTGAAGGTACAATGAATGAATGTGTACGTACATATTTAGCGAAGTTTCCTTCCCTCACACATTCGTACGCCTGGCATCGCAGTTCCTCGGGGGAAATGTCATTGAAACCTATCACGAAAAAAACCTCAGTCACTTCTAATCGCAGATAGGAATTAATCATTCTTAAACACTGATGCGTTTGGTAGCAACACAAACTTTTTCTCAAACGCCGTCGAGAGAAACACCATCGAGCTACCACCACCACAGTTTCTCGTATGCAGTGTATGGATGTCAGGTCCATGAGAAAAAGTTGAGAGATGTTATTAGTTAAGACTAACATTAAGACTAATTTTATATCTGACAACGCATCCCATGTCTTAGTTTTCAACCACCCGACACGTCCGCTGATACATCCATTCGTGATGTAGGGTGCGAAATTAACGCGAGTCCGGAGTCAAATACTCCCTGATTTACTGTTGGACTCCCTGATTTTTCCGTGTAGCTCCCTTAAAATTCTGCTATACTAACTAGTTCGTACCAGAGCATGGCCTCCTTATTATTCCCACGCGAAATTACTGTATTTTTTCAGCAAATGTCCAAAGAAAATTTGGCAGATGTGCAACTGCATGAATCTTCAAAATAAGCACATGCGTTATTGTTTTAAAAATATCTTTAGTTTTGAACTTCAGACTGCGAACTCCCTCATTTTGCCACGAGCTCCCTCTTTTTGAGGTCTACCCCAGCGATGTCTCTGACGACGTCGAGCAGGGTCCGCCCGCCAACACTCACCGCTCAGACACGGTCCTTCCTTCATGTAGGCGTAGCAGGACAGCGGCCACATGTGACTCTCCTCCCAGACGCGCGACTCAGTGATGATGGCGTTACTGAAACACACGCGTGGGGAGAGCGTAAACGCGCACCGGAGAATCGTGAGGGATTGCAGTCCAGCCAGTATATAAAGGTCAGTATATAGAAACCTGTATCTAGTGGTCACTATAAGGACTCACACGATGTCTGCGTTTGAGTGCTGCTTCGTTAGATTCACCGTCGTCAAGTGCTGCGTCCCCGCCTGCTGCTGCTGCTGCTGTTGCTGCTGACCTTGTAATACCTGTAACAGATGTAATCTTACAGACAAGGCTCCAGGCTGGCAAGGCTGCAGACCAATGCAAGCGCCATGTCACCAACTGTACTTCTACTTCTACTTTTATACTGGACAGTCCGTGAGGACATGTCATGTGCATGTGAAAGATTAGACTGGGGAATTTCTACATATAGACAGTAACGTGTTCCAGAGATCGAGGCTTCTCTGGGCTAAGCACTCATTATTACTGAGTGTGGCTAGCATACGACTGTAACGTATTTACGCTGAATTACGCGAAGAATTTACGGTGAAAAAGACCGGTCACTAAATTTTGCATATGAGGGGATTTCAGGCTCGAAAGAAAGTGGCTTTTAGTGCAATTGCTTAATTTCGAACCCTGGATGCAGAAGGAGGCAGAGAAGGGCAGCCTCGCACGCGCACGCATACTCTCTCACCTCGTATCGGTTTCCACTCTGTCTCTGCTGCGTAGAGTATTCCGATCTGTGATCTAAAAGTGATAACGTTGGTACCTTTACTTGTACAGAGTGGCTATATGCCCGGCAGCCGGCATATATTTGACGGCTGCCGGGAACGGTCTTCGATTTCCTAAATGCCCGGCAGTTTTTAATTTTCAGCGTTATCTCAAGTAAACAAGGGTTAGGGTTAGGGTTAGGGTTAGGGTTAGGAACTGCCGGGCATTTAGGAAATCGAAGACCGTGCCCGGCTGTCGGGCATATAGCCACAGCGTTACTTGTAATAATATTTTGAATTGTTAATTTCAAATTTTTAGGTATTGTTTAGTAACCTAAACTAACTTGGGCTTAGCTCCTCTTTACGACTTTAGTTACTTGGCCTATGAAGAATATCCTTTATAACTATGATGCGGTTATGACTTATGTCGAATATGACTAAAGGCCCGCTTATGTCGGCCTTACGACCTAGTCGCCGACAAGATTTGAATATCGTACGTCAAAAACCGGCCAAAAAACTCGACATGAGTTCTCTTACGATCGAAAATACGGTCGCCGACTGCGATCGCAGGAATAGAACATGTTCTATTTCTATGCGGCTGTCGGCGACAAATCGTGAGTGGCAGCCAATCACTGCAGCGTGTCGAGTCATAAATGTGTTTTTCCGCCACCGATCACCCCTGGATCATTAATAGGGTTTAGCAAGGCATAGGGTTCTTGTTTTGCTCATGTAGGGTATACGTACATTGATCTTGATTTGTTTACATAGGAGTTTCACTACATGGTTGAGTATTGCACATGGGTTTTTGTTTTGGTAACGCAACAATTTCACTGAACGCGACCACCCAAGTCCCCGCTTGACCTTGTCGCGACCCCTCTGTGACCTCGCTGACCTCCACGTGACCTCCGCTCCGCAGGCAAGCTGTTGTCGGACGAGAACGGCGGCAGCGACAGTCCGTACTTTGAGTTTGTCGAGAGCTGCCTGCGCCACAAGTCCGAGATGGTGATCTATGAGGCCGCACACGCGATCGTCAACATGCGGGGCACGACCTCGCGAGAGCTCGCACCGGCCGTCTCCGTCCTCCAGCTGTTCTGCAGCTCTCCGAAGCCAACCCTGCGCTTCGCCGCAGTGCGCACCCTCAACAAGGTAACCATGGTTACGCTCGTGTTGAACGAGGTAACCACGGCGACGCGCGTGTTGAAAGAGGTAACCACGGTGACGCGCGTGTTGAACGAGGTAACCATGGCGACGCGCGTGTTAAACGAGGTAACCACGGCGACGCGCGTGTTGAATGGAGTAACCACGGTGACGCGCATGTTGAACGAAGTAACCACGGCGACGCGCGTGTTGAACGATGCTGCTTCGCTCTGCTCCCGCACGCTCGCTACTATATCGCTTTCCTACCAGTCTGTCTCCTATCTCTGCTGCTACTCTACTACACTGCTTTCGCTTGCGTCTTCGCTACTCTCTCTCTGCTGGCTACTCTCGCTGCTACTTAACTGCTAGCTCCACTGCCTACTACTACTGCTACCCCGCCTGCTCCGCCCACTCATTGCTACAAACTGCTACCACTGTTGCTGCTGGCTACGTACTCGCTGCTGCTTGCTCCGCTAACTACTGCTACTCCGCCGCCGCCCTGAACGCTTGCTGCTGCTACATCCGCCTTCGCTGCTAGCTGCTTGCTACTGTCTACTACTCGCCGCTTGCTGCTACTACTTTCCGCTGGGCTACTACTGGCTACTGAATGCTCGCTGCTCGCTCGCCTGCGCTACTGCTGCTGTCGCTGCTCGCCTGCTGCTACTCGCTCGCTGCTTGACTATCTGCTACACGCTGCTGCTGCTGTACTTTCCCGCTGCTTACTAATCTACTACTTCACTGTCACGCTGCTGCTTCGCTCTCTTACCGCTGCCACATCTCGTCTCTCTTCCTTCATCCCCATCTCCTCTCTCCTCTCCTGCTTAACTCACTGCTATGCCTGGCTGCTGCTATGCCTGCCTCGCTGCTACTACTCGCTACTGCTCTGCTGCTGCTGGCTACTACTGCTACTACTGATACTAACTGTTGCTGCTGCTATCTACACTACTGCTGCTGCTCCTGCTACTACGATACTCCTACTACTACTCGCTGTCTAATGCTACTTCGCTTGCTACTCACTCCTCGACCTACTACTCGGCTGCTACTTCACTGATCTGCGCCTATCAGGCTACCACCTATTCGTCCGGCGCGCCACCATCTCTCTTCTCCTCCCGCACTCACGTTTCCCGTGTTGCTTCGAACCTTGCGGCCGAGGACTGCGTATCGCCTCGACGACGACGTATCTTGAACTGCGTCCGAGATCTCAACTCAATGAATCCGGACCAATCTGCCTTCATGAGGCGTCGCACGCCTGCGCTCGCTCCCCTCGTCTTCAGTAGTCGTCCGTGATCGCTCGAAGCGACGACGCTCTCCAGTCCCCGTTGCCTCTCTCTGGCGTTCTCCTCTCGGCCGTCCACATCCGTTATCCAAGCCGTTCTCAGTCCCAGGTGCAGTGCGCGTGATGGCCGCCGGGTTGCGACATTCGCCACCTTGGTGCGGGGCCGAGAGACCGGAGAACCATGAGCCGCGGCGGAGGGGCTTATTTGCAATTTTTTATGTTATCACGTTTTATTAGGGTGCAATCTTTAAGTATCTGAACACTAGCACCCACGCCGGTTACCTCTTTGCCATGTCTTTCGCGTGTGTGCTACCTAGCTTCTAGAGTATTAAGGTGTTGACATGTGCCCCTGGTAAGTAAAGGTGAGGCCACAGCTGTCGCCGCGCGTTTCCGTGTTGCTTCGTTCAACACCACATCACACACCGTGACTTCAATCACAATCGCTGGTCCACGTGGTTTAGCTCCTCCCTCGTTCCAACCACGCTCTGGCTCGTCTTCCAGTCTCGGTCCACCCGTCTCTCCTCGTCGCGTGCTTTCCTCCTCCTCTCGTCCTTCTCCTGACGTCTTCTCGCGTCACTCTCCGTCAACCCTCCGGCGACTCCCCCGGGCGCGCGTCCCGCCGTTGCGTTACCT
>NW_014577874.1:103055-108484 GCF_000485595.1 Priapulus caudatus | reverse complement strand
TCATGTCGAGTTTGGTCGCCGATGTTTTTATCGGCGATCTGGCCGGTTTTTGACGTACGATATTCAAATCTTGTCGGCGACTAGGTTGTAACTGTAAAGGCCGACATAAGCGGGCCTTTAAGTGACTGAGTGAGTGTCGGCGTAAGACTATAAAGAGGGCGACTTACCAACTTTGTACTGGTCCGCATACTGTCTGTTTGCGTTCGTCTGGTGTCCAGGGTGTTCGTATCGGCAGCTGGAGCCGAACTTACAACTTCCTCTCATGAAGAACTGACAAATTCCCATGCTGACCGGCTGGCTTTATCCTTAAAAGTTACGCATTTTCACACGTCAAGTTAATTTGTTCAGTTTCGTAAAGCGTGTGTGTATTTACCCACAGTGTGGTGACGTCACCGCTGCACGAAATTCGCCAACGCAGCGCCCTCAAGCGACGCCGCCATACCCCGTCTGCATCTACACGCGTGCGCGCACATGTATACACGCGTGCGTGCACATACACGCTTGCGCGCACATGCACGCACATACACGCGATATTGGGCAAATATTAGATCAATGGATTAGGTTTAATTACTCTTAATGTAGTAGATGAGTTCCATAATCAGGATGTGTCAGCCTTTATAAATTAATTAATTCTCCTCTGTCAGTCTGTCTCCCCCTCGTCTTTCACGGCGGTCACCATCGTCAAAGACAGTATAAATTCCACCGCGTACATGTCCGTATATGTACGTACATAGTACATACAGACGTACATATGTCCGTAAATACAGTGTATCGTCACTATCATCATCGTCATCGTTATCGTCTGCGATCCCCCGCGTAGTTTCGCTGACGTCACATCCGCTCTGCGGGCAGAGGGACTTGAGAAATGGCGGGGTACGGATGTACGATGCCGGTGCTCTGGACACTTTTAGTGTTTTTAGCCGTAAATACGGTGCGATCGGAGGTTTTGACGCCTCCTTATTTTAACCTTGCCGAAGGTCGAAGGATCGAATCGACGTCTACGTGTGGAGAGGGCGTACAGGAGAAGGAGTTATACTGTAGATTGACGGGAGCGAACACGGAGGAGGTCGGCGAACGACCAGACAACATTTTACAGGTCAGCTGCTGAGACTTGCTGTCTAACTCTCATTTCTCGTATCGATCGGTTCGTCTATATTTCGGTTAGTTAACCAAGACAGCTAGTAGTAGTTAACAAGCAGCTCTATCCTATAGCCCTATAGTTCTAGAGCTAGTTAACAAGGTATATATGCGTTATTACAGACAATGTACGCGCGCGAAGAACGAATTCGAACGAACGAACGAACGATTAAACGAATGGATGCATGATTGAACGAACGAGCGAACGAATGAATGAACGACCGAACGACTAAACGTCGATAGATAGATTGATTTATTGATGATTGAATGAATGAACGAAGGAACGAAAGAATAATCGAATAAATCATTAAATAAATTGGTGAAATAATAGATCGGTAAATACAGGAATGTGTAGATGTCAGAGTGTGAATGATAGTGTTGTTGTTGCGCAGGGTCAACTGTGTGACTACTGCGACCCGCGGGACGCCAACCGCAAGCACCCGATCACACAGGCTACCGACGGCACGCAGAAATGGTGGCAAAGCCCGCCGCTGTCACGCGGGGCCGAGTTCAACGAAGTCAACATCACCATCGACCTCGGACAGGTAGACCCGTTTGTCTGTTTGTTTGTTTTTATTGATAGAAAATGGGATTCGTTGTCACAGTGCTCTCTCCCGCGCGTGCGCTCCCTTCCTTGCTCCCTCCCTCCCTCGCTTCCTCCCTCCCTCCCTCCTTCCCTCCCTTACTTCTTCCTTCCCTCCCTCCTTCCACCCTTCCTCCCTCCCCGTCTATTCTCTCCCTCCTTCCTTTCCTCCATACCTCTCTATTGCCCGTCTCTCTCTCACCCCCGCTCTCGGCCCCTCACGATATAAGTGGGCCACCACATGTCCAGATCTGTGTTGCTGACATAAAATCTTGCTTCGCCTGTGTCTGGAATAAATGAGAGCTTGTAATGTGTGTGTGTGTGTGTGTGCGTGCGTGCGTGCGTGCGTGCGTGCGTGCGTGCGCGCGTGTGTGTGTATGTATGTGTGCGCATGTGTGCGTGTGCGTATGCGTGTGTGTGAAGACGAGTAATGTATGAATTTCTGTCATCCTACTAGTACTATAGCACGCACCCCTTCCCCCACCTCTCCTGCCCACACTGGATCCCGCTACGTGTACATAGACATACATACAGGTAACGGTATCTGTTCCTGGGTTTCACCACCACCACTGTATGTAGTATGCTACGTACAGTGCACCGTCTATTAATATGTACACGCTCGTCCTGGAACAGCGTGCAGCAAAGATGCTATGCAAATATTATCTGCGACCGACGGATGGAAATAGGGAGCAATGCTAGTTAAAACGAGTGCACGGGAGTTTTCATGTGGCAGGGCGGGTCGTGTGTGAGAGGCGAGATATTTCTGGATCGTGGGCGGGGCGCGGCGATGACACGGTGGCGTCTTCTATAGCTAATTAATTAATTAATTAGGCTTCGTTTATGAAGTTACTGTTGGGATGAGGTTAGAGTAGGGATAGAGTTATTGTGGGAGTGCAGTTAGAGTAGCCAGGGATGGAGTTCATAGAGTAAGGCAAGTTGGACTTGCATGCAGTCATCAGTGCTATTATATCAGTGCTCGTACACACATACACACACATCACACGCGCGCACTGCCATACGACACGGCACACGACACGGCACGTGCGCACGCACACGTCGGAATCGCAGAAGCCAGCTAGCATTAGCATCAGTAGCCCCGCCACCACCAGCAGCAGCAGCATTAGCATCAGTAGCCGCCGCCAGCCAGACCAGCAGGCAGCAGCCAGCCACCACCAGAGCGGCAGGCAATGACGCAGCAGCAGCAAGGATGCATCAGCAGTGCAGCAGCAGGCAGCAGCAGTAGCAAGGAAGCATCAGTAGCAGAGGCAGCAGCGAGCAGTAGCAGCAGGCAGCAGCAGTAGCAGGAGCAAGCAGCAGTAGCCAGGAGGCAGCAGCAGCAGTTAGGCAGCAGCAGCAACACCGCCACACCATCACGCATAGCAGTACACAACAATACACACACGGCGCAGCGCTACGCACACACACACGGCACGTTATGTGCCACTGTAGACAGTAGTAGCAGTTAGCAAGCCGTAGCGTAGCAGCAAGCAGTACGCAGTACAGGGGCGTGTACAGGGGGGGGGTCCAGGGGGTCCGGACGCGGCCCCCTGCTCGCGCAGAAAAACGCATTTAAGGTCTAATTTAAAAATTCTGGGGGAGGCCCTGCCCGACGGCCCCCTTCCGTGCTTAGCAAAGTTTTGAAGTTAGCGGTTTAGACCCCCCCCCCCCCTGCGTACAGAATCGCGTACACGCCGCTGCAGTAGTAGCAGGCAGGCACGTAGCAGCAGTAGGGCAGTAATAGTAGTACCAGTAGCAGCAGCAGTAGCAGCAGCAGTAGTGCAGCAGGCAGTAGCAGCATAGACAGTAATAGGTAGTAGCCAGTAGCAAGCAGCAGAAGCGAGGCGAAAAATTGGTGGGAGTGTACTAATCTCATCACCCAGTTAGCATGCAGATGTGATACACATCCCGCCAGCCAGCCAGCCAGCCAGCCAGCCAGCCAGCCGGCCTTGCCAGCGCAAGCCTGCCCGGCAAACACTAATAGGCCAGGCTACCCGATTCCCCACACCGTAATGGATCATAGCTGGTGGGAACTCGCCGCGTGCCAGTCGAAATAGCCCTCCCAGTAGGATGCGGCTGTGAAGGCGGTGCCCCGTTTAACTGCTGTGTGTGTGTGCTGTGTGTGTGTGCTGTGTGTGTGTGTGCATGGAGAGGAGGGGGGAGGACGGGGGTCCGGCGTAGTGGTGGTGGTGTGTGTAGGGCGGGGGGGGGGGAGGCTGGTGGAGACAGGATGCGTGTGCGTGTGATGGCCTGACTCTGCAACCGCTTCCTCTCTCGTCTTTCTTCTCGTGTCTCTTTCTCATGGCTGTCTGCGGCTCGTCTTTCTTCTCTGTCTCTTTCTCTGGCTGTCTCGCTCTCTTTCTCTGTCTCTTTCTCTGGCTGTCTCGCTCTCTTTCTCTCCTCTCTCTCCTCTCGTCTCTCCATCTCATCTCTCTCTCGTCTCCTCTCTCTCTCTTCTCTCTCTCCTCTCTCTCTCTTTCTCTCTTTCTCTCTCACACAACCTCACGCGCAATTATTCTCTACCCCCCCCCCCACTCCACCACCACCCTACCGTCACTTTCTCACTCCATCCATTTGCCCACATGTATGCATTTCTATAGGAAGTATAGTTATTGGGCAGGGACCGGGGACCGTAGACTCTTATTCTTAAGGCGGAGGCCGGTGACTTAGACCGTAGAGAGGCAGAGCTCTATAGATTACTGTTGTAAGTTTAAGTGTAAGTATAGATTACTGCTGTAAGCCCATAACAGCGTAGCGTGAGACCACTAGCTGATAAGTTGCCGTCATAATCCGAAAGCATCACGATTATATATGTTCGTTACAGTATGAGAGAGAGAGAGAGGGAGAGTGAGGGAAGGGAGGGAGAGAGGGAGAGAGTGGAAGAGAGAGAGAGAGAGAGACGTTAACACAGAGTGCGACAAAGAGGAAGAGTGCGAGCGAGAGAGGGAGAGAGCGAGAGAGAGACAGACAGAGAGAGGAGATTAGAGAGAGAGAGAGAGAGAGAGTAGAGAGAGAGAGGAGAGAGAGAGCGCGCGAGCGAGAGACAGAGAGAGCGAGAGAGCGCGAGAGATAGAGAGGATGGAGGTAGGGAGTGGGTGTGTGAAAGATGAGGAGTAGAGGGGGAAGAGAAAGGACGAGGCGAATGGCAACATATACGCGCGCACAGAGAGAGAGAGAGAGAGAGAGAGAAGAGAGAGAGAAGAGGAGAGAACAGGGGAGGGAAAGAGAGAGAGAGCGAGAGAGAGAAAGAGGAGAGGAGAGAAGAGAGAGAGAGAGAGAGATAGACGATAGAGAGAGAGAGAGAGAGACGAGAGCTGCGAGAGAAAGGGGAGGGAAAGAGAGAGATCTAGAGAGAGAGAGAGAGAGGAGAGAGAGAGAGAGAGAGAGAGAGAGAGAGAGAGAGAGAGCCGAGAGGAGAGAGAGAGAGAGAGAGAGAGAGAAGAGAGATGCGAAGAGGAGAGAGAGAGAGAGAGAGAGAGAGACGAGAGAGAGAGAGAGAGAGAGAGAGATGAAGAGTAGAGAGAGAGAGAGAGAAGCATAAATGCATGGCATGTCTAACCAGGCAGGCTTGTATGCGGGCGTAGCGCAAATCAAAAGCGGCCAAAACAATATTTGCTTTAAAATAACGAGGCTGCGGAATGAAACAGCCGTCCGTCTCCCTCCTCCTTCCTCGCCTCCTCTCTCTCTCTCTTCTCTTCTCTCTCTCCTCTCC
>NW_014577874.1:100382-101603 GCF_000485595.1 Priapulus caudatus | reverse complement strand
AGAGAGAGAGAGAGAGATCGAAAGCGTCTACCCCCCCCCCCGTGCGCATGTTTGCTCCTGGGATTTCTGCTCCCGCTCGCGTCACAAAGCTCTCATCGGTTGTCGTCGTGCAAGCAGAGTGAGGGCAGAGTCACCCTCCACCCACGTGTGTGTGTGGTAGATTCACTACAGATAGAGCTGCTGCTGCCATGCTGGCAGGATGTCGCCTGATATGAGATGCCATGTCGTGAGGGCGATGGAGGGAGGGAGGGAGGAAGGGAGCGAGGGAGGGAGGAAGGGAGGGAGGGAGGGAGGGAGGAAGGGAGGGAGGAAGGGAGCGAGGGAGGAAAGGGTTAATTTATCAACACCATCGTGACATGTCGCTCTGCTGCTGGTCGTTCTTCCTTCTCCCTCGCCAGCAGCAGTAGCGAGGCACAGCCGCAGCGCGCAGGGGGCGGATAGAGCTGCTGCCATGCTGGGAGGATGTCGCCTGGAGCCTGCAGCATTATTAGGGAGAGAGGCAGTTCTCCTTCCCTTCCCCTTCCTCCTCTCTTTCCACTCCTTTCCCTCCTCTTTTTCCCTTCTCACCGTCCCGCACTTGCAGCAGAAGCAAGAAGCAGCTCTCTCCCCTCCTCTTCCTTCTCCTCCTCTCACACTCTTCCTCCTCCTTCGCCTCCTCCTCTTCCTTCTTCTCCTCTCACACTCCTCTTGCTCCTCCTCCGCCGCCTCCTCCTCTTCCTTCTCCTCCTCTCACATTCCTCTTCCTCCTCTTCCTTCTCCTCCTCTGACACTCCTCTTCCTCCTCCTCCGCCTCCTCCTCTTCCTTTTCCTCCTCTCACACTCCTCTTCCTCCTCTTCCTCCGTCGCCTCCTCTTCCTTCTCCTCCTCTCACACTCCTCTTCCTCCTCCTCTTCCTCCTCCTCCTCCTCCGCCGCCTCCTCCTCTTCCTTCTCTTCATCTCACACTCCTCTTCCTCCTCCTCCGCCTCCTCCTCTTTTTCCTTCTCCCGCGCTAGCAGCAGTAGCAGGGCACAGCTGCGGCGCGCAGGGCGGCGGTAGCGGCGGCAGCGGCGGCGGCGGGGAAACCCGATGCGTGGACAGATTAGCAGCAGATGTTAGGGCGTAACTGCTAGCAGCTTCCCCGTCTGCCGGCACAACGACCTCTCATCGCGTACGGGGAAGGAGGGGAGGGCGAGACAGGAGGGGGAGGATGGGCGGGCAAGACAGGAGGGGGAGGATGGGC
>NW_014577874.1:95049-97191 GCF_000485595.1 Priapulus caudatus | reverse complement strand
AATCACGACGCTCGGCCTCTCTCTCTCTCTTCTCTCTCATCTCGTCTCTCTCATCTCCGTTTCACCACACTGCATGGTGCGCTCGGGGTCGTCATTCCTCTCTCTCCTCATCTCATCTCCATCTCTCTCTCCTCTTTTCTCTCGCCTCTGCTCTCCATCTCTTCTTCTCTCTCTCTCTCCTCTCTCCTCTCTACGTCTCAATCTCTCTATTCTCGCTCTCTCTTCTCTCTCTCTGCTCTCTCTCTCTCTCTCTCTCTCTCACGACACGCAAATCTCTCTCTGCATCTCTTCTCTCTTCGTCTCTCTCTCTCTCTCTCTCTGCTCTCGCGCCCCCGTCTCGTCTCTCTCATCTTCTGCTCTCTCTGCTCTCTTCTCTCTCTCTCTCTCTCCTCTCTCTCTCTCTCAGTGTCGTATGTACTCTCTCCTCTCATATCTTCTCCTCCTCTCTCGTCTCTCTCCTCTCGATCTCTCTCTCTCTCTCTCTCTTCTCTCGCTCTCGCTCATCTCTCTCGCTCTCTGCTCGTCGCTCTTCTGCTCTCGCTTCTCTCTCTAGCTCTCGTCTCTCGCTCTCGCTCTCGGAGAGAGAGAGAGAGACAGAGAGAGAAGCGAGGATAGAGATGCCGGGCGGTAGCGAGGAATTTTCAATTATCAGAATCGTGAATGATTCATGATTTGATAATTATAACGCGTCGTGAAATGTCGGGTCGCTGCAGAAACAATGGCGACCTCTACCGGTTGATGAATGTTCATAATGTTCATTATTATTTCCCCACGCGTAGAAATTAGGTGCAAAAAGCCGCTCAACGCTTTTTCCCTCCTTGCTTGCTTACTTGCTTGCTTACTTACAACTATATCTTGTCTACGAACGCCGTGGTTGAAGGAGGAGGTGGGGGCATGTAGCCGGTATGGGGGGGGGAGGGGTCACGTTTACATTGAGATTGGTATAATATTTTGGCCAGAGTAGGAGGAATGATTTATGAAGCCGCACAAAGACGGTCCATCCATCAAAGTGGGTTTTCCTGCTATAATGAACTACTAATTAATAAAATTATTTGCTGTAGTCATTGCACATGAAGCTCACAGCTGGTGTTTGACTCTCTTGCAGGAGTTCCACGTTGCCTACGTCTTCATGAAGATGGGTAATGCGCCGCGGCCGGGAGTCTGGGTTCTGGAGCGCTCCAAGGACAACGGTAAGGTCACCGCCGCTGCAACGCCACCTGGCGGACATCGTTAGCCGGCCGTGCGTGGCTGCCGGGCTGTGGTCCTTGTCATGCTGGCGTTTCACTCGCACACAAATTAATATGTGCGTGTAGCTTTTTTCCCAGCGCTGTTTCACATAGTATCTGCTCACGGCTTCTTGTCTGGATGTGTGTGTGTCAGGCTGTATTTATGTAACACTGGTGGCTCCACCTGCAGGTGTTAGCTGGGACCCCTGGCAGTACTTTGCTGACTCACCCGGCGACTGCCTCCACTTCTTCAACCTCGCCAGCAACGAACCAATCACGGAAGACGACAGCGTCATCTGCACGACCGAGTTCTCCAAGGTCATCCCGCTAGAGGGTGGTGAGGTGAGCGCGCATTTTTGTAGGCGGGGGCGGGGGTAGGGTGGGCGGGTTGTTTTTTTGGGTGTTGTGCCGGGAATCAACAGGGAATTGGCGCTAGAATTCAACAGGGAATTGGCACTAGAATTCAACAGGGAATTGGCACTAGAATTCAACAGGGAATTGGCACTAGAATTCAACAGGGAATTGGCATTAGAATTCAACAGGGAATTGGCACTGGACATGAATTAGTAGTGCTAGGTGGTTGACCTCTTTGACCTATTGAAAGACATGCGTCATCTCTCTCGCGAACAACCGACCTGCCCAAATAATGCGACCTCTGACCTCTCTGCAGATCGTCATCTCGCTCGTGAACAACCGTCCGAACGCGATGAACTTCTCTCACTCGAAGGAACTTCAGGAGTTCACGGAAGCGACGAATGTTCGGCTGCGTCTGCTGCGTTCCAAGACACTGCTGGGTCACCTGCTGGCCGTGGCGCGGCAGGACCCCACCGTCACGCGCAGGGTGAGATATATATATATATATATATATATATACTGTGTAGAGTGGGAGAGGAGGGGCGTAGTAGATATATATATA
>NW_014577874.1:92702-94593 GCF_000485595.1 Priapulus caudatus | reverse complement strand
ACCATCTATCTATCTATCTATCTATCTATCTATCTATCTATCTATCTATCTATCTATCTATCTATCTATCTATCTATCTATCTATCTATCTATCTATCTCCATCTTCACAATACTTTGTTGCCTCACCACTCACGTGCTGCCGCCTGGCGTCGTTCTTCAGTACTTCTACAGCATTAAGGACATCTCGATCGGCGGCCGCTGCGTCTGCAACGGTCACGCGAACGTCTGCGACAAGACTGACCCGCGCGACCCCTACAAGCTGCTGTGTCGCTGCCAGCATAACACGTGTGGGGCGCAGTGCGACACCTGCTGCACCGACTACGTGCAGAAGAAGTGGCGGAGGGCCACCGAGGAGGACTCGTACGTCTGCGAGGGTGAGTTCGTGTGGGGTGGTGCATAGGTGTGTGTGTCGGGGTGGGGCGGTGGGGTGGGGGTTGTGTGTGTAAGTGTGCGTGGACGGGGGGAGTGAGTANATGACAATGATGATGACGATACTGGTGACGACGATTATAATCACGACGATGACGATGATTATCACGATGGTAACGACGATGATGATGATGATGACAATGATGATGACGATACTGGTGACGACGATTATAATCACGACGATGACGATGATTATCACGATGGTAACGACGATGATGATGATGATGACAATGATGATGATGATGATGATTATGATGACAATGATGATGATGATGACAATGATGATGATGACAATGATGATGATGATAATGATGATGATGATGATGATGATGATGATGATATCTTGCAGGTTGTCGCTGCGACCCGCGCGTGTCCACGGGCGCATGTTCCGACGTGACGGGTCAGTGTGAGTGTCGCGACAACTTTGCCGGTGTGAACTGTGATGAGTGTGCATATGGTTACTACGCGCCACCACACTGCTACCCATGCGACTGCTACGCCAACGGCACCATCGACGCGGTCTGCTACCCTGAACAAGGACAATGCCCCTGCCGCTACAACTACGGCGGCGCCACCTGTGACCGCTGCGCCCAGGGATTCTTTGATTTCCCGCACTGCACGCGTGAGTTTCGAGTATAGAGGGCGCCGGTTGATAGAAGGCTTTGATTAGTTATACGTATCAATACTCGTGAACGATTGATAATATTATCGGTTATGGATACTAAGTTAACTATAAATTATACATCTTACTGTTTGCTGCGTTTATCTGGTGTGCCAGTACGGCTTTCATCAGGGCGGTGCCACCATCCCCCTTGTCGTTAGTCGTGCCCTGCAGCATGCAATTAAGGGCAAATAATGCTCTTAATTAATTAATTAACTAAGAATATTAATTATTAATTATATACGAATTATATTGAGTTACTCAATAATACGTATGTACTTATGGCTGATCAATAATACTCAGTAATACTTATTAATACTGATTAACAATAATGAGGATGATTAATTATGATTATTGATGATGCATCGAATGTTTTCAGCGTGTAACTGCTCGCAGTACGGCTCCCTGGATGAGATCTGTGATGAGGTGAGCGGACAGTGTAAGTGCAGTGGCGTGTTCACCGACCGCGCGTGCGACCGCTGCCGCGAGGGAACCTGGAACTACCCACACTGTGAATGTAAGTACACTACGCTCGTGCTCCTCCCTCGTCCTTCTCCTCCTCCTTCTCCTCCTCCTTCTCCTCCTCCTCCTCTGCTCTCACACGGGGCATAGGGAGGGAACCTGGAACTACCCACACTGTGAATGTAAGTACACTACGCTCGTGCTCCTCCCTCGTCCTTCTCCTTCTCCTCCTCCTCCTCCTCCTCCTCCTCCTCCTCCTCCTCCTCCTCTGCTCTCACACGGGGCATAGGGAGGGAACCTGGAACTACCCACACTGTGAATGTAAGTACACTACGCTC
>NW_014577874.1:74908-89466 GCF_000485595.1 Priapulus caudatus | reverse complement strand
GAGAGAGATGTTGTAAAGGAGAGGGTGTGAGTGCATAAGTGCGTGTGTGTGGTGTGTGGTGTAAAGGAGAGGGGGTGAGTGCGTGCGTGCGTGTGTGTGGTGTGTGGTGTAAAGGAGAGGGGGTGAGTGCGTGCGTGCGTGTGTGTGGTGTGTGGTGTAAAGGAGAGGGGGTGAGTGGCGTGCGTGCGTGTGTGTGGTGCTGTGTGTGTGCGGTGGCGTGCGTCGCGTGCGTGGGTGGTACACACCAATCCCATACCTCCTAACCCTCCGCCCCTCACCCCTCACCGCACACAACCAATCGCATCCCCAAACCCCTGCCCCCTCACCCTCACAACACGGCACGGCATCCCATCCTTCCAACCGCCCGCCCTCACCTCATACCTCACCGACCAACCATTCCATCCGTCTTAACCTGCCGCCCCACCTCACCCTCACTATCACCACACGCATCCCATATCCTCCAACCCCTGCCCCCACACCTCCCACCACACACACTATCCCCATCCTCCAAACCCCCGCCCCCCTCACCCCTCACCTACACACCACCATTCCTATCCTCCAACCCCCCCCCCCCCCTCACCCTCACCACACACCCCATCCCATCTCAACCTCCAGCCCCCCCACCCTCACCAACACACACCATCCCATCCTCTAACCCCCGCCCCTTGCACCCACACCACACCATCCCGATCCTCTAGACCCCCGCCCCACCCTTACCTCTTCACCACACACGACCATCCCATTCCTCCAAGCGCCCGGCCCTCCACCCTAAACACAACCCATCCCATCCTCTAACCCTGCTCCCCCTCACCGCTCACCACACAACACTATCCACCTCTAAGCCCCGCCCCCCTTACCCTCACCACACACACACATCCCCATCCTCACAACCCGCCCACCTCACCTCACCACACACACCATCCCATCCTCCAACCCCGCCCCATCACCCTCACCACACACACCATCCCATCCTCTAACCCCCGCCCCCTCACCCTCACCACACACACCATCCCATCCTCTAACCCTCGCCCCCCTCACCACGGCATGTGTTCTTGCAGCCTGTAACTGCCACGGCCACTCTGAGCAGTGTGAGTACGACGCTGACGTTGACACAAAGAGCATGAGTTTGGACATCAGCGGACAATACATCGGTGGAGGCGTCTGCCAGAACTGCAGGGTGAGTGACGTCATCAATACGCGTGCAGCCGCATCACGTGATGCTTCCTTCCCTCACTGGATGGGATTTATTGATAACTTGGGGTAACATTGCTTCCCTCGCTTGATGGTATTTATTGATAACCAGTGATAACAATGCATCCCTCGCTCGATGGGATTTATTGTTAACCTATGAGCAGTGCTTCCCCCGCTCTATGATATATATTGACGTCACCGGTGATGTTTGTCCCCCTGCAGGATTACACAGAGGGAATTAACTGTGAGAAGTGCATCTCTGGTTTCTACCGACCCGAAGGCAGGCTGCGGAACGAGACGGACGCATGCACACGTGAGCTAGATGCCAGCGCCATCTATACGCGCGCTTAGTTTATCATTCCTGCTTTCAGATCACGATTGATTGATTGATAGTTGTGCCATAGTTCATGTTCTGGCTGAAGGGAGTAGAGATGATGCAGATGATGATGATTACGATTATGATGATGATAACAATGTCAATAATGTCGACAATCGTAATAACAATGGTAATGATGAGCATGAAAATACTAGCAATGATGATGACGATACTGGTGACGACGATGATAATCACGATGATGACAATGATTATAACGATGGTAACGACGATGGTAACGACGATGATGATGATGATGACAATGATGATGATGATGACAATACTGGTGACGACGATGATAATCACGATGATGACGATGATTATAACGATGGTAACGACGATGATGATGATGATGACAATGATGATGACGATACTGGTGACGACGATTATAATCACGACGATGACGATGATTATCACGATGGTAACGACGATGATGATGATGATGACAATGATGATGATGATGATGATTATGATGACAATGATGATGATGATGACAATGATGATGATGATAATGATGATGATGATGATGATGATGATGATGATGATGATATCTTGCAGGTTGTCGCTGCGACCCGCGCGTGTCCACGGGCGCATGTTCCGACGTGACGGGTCAGTGTGAGTGTCGCGACAACTTTGCCGGTGTGAACTGTGATGAGTGTGCATATGGTTACTACGCGCCACCACACTGCTACCCGTGCGACTGCTACGCCAACGGCACCATCGACGCGGTCTGCTACCCTGAACAAGGACAATGCCCCTGCCGCTACAACTACGGCGGCGCCACCTGTGACCGCTGCGCCCAGGGATTCTTTGATTTCCCGCACTGCACGCGTGAGTTTCGAGTATAGAGGGCGCCGGTTGATAGAAGGCTTTGATTAGTTATACGTATCAATACTCGTGAACGATTGATAATATTATCGGTTATGGATACTAAGTTAACTATAAATTATACATCTTACTGTTTGCTGCGTTTATCTGGTGTGCCAGTACGGCTTTCATCAGGGCGGTGCCACCATCCCCCTTGTCGTTAGTCGTGCCTTGCAGCATGCAATTAAGGGCAAATAATGCTCTTAATTAATTAATTAACTAAGAATATTAATTATTAATTATATACGAATTATATTGAGTTACTCAATAATACGTATGTACTTATGGCTGATCAATAATACTCAGTAATACTTATTAATACTGATTAACAATAATGAGGATGATTAATTATGATTATTGATGATGCATCGAATGTTTTCAGCGTGTAACTGCTCGCAGTACGGCTCCCTGGATGAGATCTGTGATGAGGTGAGCGGACAGTGTAAGTGCAGTGGCGTGTTCACCGACCGCGCGTGCGACCGCTGCCGCGAGGGAACCTGGAACTACCCACACTGTGAATGTAAGTACACTACGCTCGTGCTCCTCCCTCGTCCTTCTCCTCCTCCTTCTCCTCCTCGTTCTCCTCCTCCTCCTCTGCTTTCACACGGAGCATAGGGAGGGAACCTGGAACTACCCACACTGTGAATGTAAGTACACTACGCTCGTGCTCCTCCCTCGTCCTTCTCCTCCTCCTTCTCCTCCTCCTTCTCCTCATCCTCCTCTGCTCTCACACGGGGCATAGGGAGGGAACCTGGAACTACCCACACTGTGAATGTAAGTACACTACGCTCGTGCTCCTCCCTCGTCTTTCTCCTCCTCCTCCTCCTCCTCCTCCTCCTCCTCCTCCTCCTCTGCTCTCACACGGGGCATATGGAGGGAACCTGGAACTACCCACACTGTGAATGTAAGTACTGTATGTACGCTTCCTCCTCCCTCGTCCTCCTTTTCTTCCTCCTCCTCCTCCTCCTCCTCTTCCTCTTTCCTCCTCCTCTTCTGCTCACACATAGGGTGGGGGGAGGTAAGCTGGACGGTCAGCTACTTCCACACTTTTTCAGTGCGACCCGTGACGCCAGAAGAACTCTACTGCCGCCAACTGCTAGGTGGCGCCTCCGATGAGAGCCTACTGCTGCTAGGTGGCGCCTCTGACGAGAGCTGGCTACCAGGTGGCGCCTCTGATAACAGCCAGCTGCTACGTGGTGTCTCCAACGAGAGTCTGCTGCTGTTAGGTGGCGCCTCTGATGAGAACGATCTGCTACTAGATGGCGCCTCCAATGCGTCTGGCGAGGAGGTACCTTCAGGCATTGACAGCAAAGCGCCCCCTACTGGTGACCCATCTCGGAACTACACTGATGGTGGCGTAGCGCCCCCTGCTGGTGACATGCTGCAGGATGACGCAGCGTGCGATGGTGTTGCATCGGAGGCGGAGGATCTTCGATACGCGCTGAGCGACTGTGAGACGATGATCGAACTTCAAAACCTCGAGATCTCCGCGCTGACGCAGCGGCTTGCGCAGGCAGAGGGCGCCACCGCGTTTGCTCGCACGACGCTCGACGCCGCTCGCACCGAGCTGCTGCTGACGCGTGAGGGCGCCACCGGCACGCAGCGACAACAGATCGCGCAGTGTGAGCGAGAGCTAGATGGCGCCACCGACGTTCGGCAGACGCTCGCCGCGCGCGTCGAGGGATTGGAGGCGCGGCTCGCCAACGCCACCTATAGTCGTCGCGAGCAAACGGCCATGATCGTGACGTTGCAGTTGCAGCTAGATGGCGCCACTGAGGAGGGAGCGGCGTGCAGAGAGGAGCTCCGCAGGACGAGGGAGAGGGAGGAGGAGGCGAGGATGAGAGAGGAGAGGGCGAGGGGGAGAGAGGAGAAGGGGAGGGAGAGGGAGGAGGAGGCAGATAGGACGATAGCGGCGTTGCATCGACGAGTACAGGTGCTACAGGCCATAGTCAGGCGCCTACGCTCCGGACAGCTACCCAGGTTATAGTCGGGCGCCTATGCTTGCACAGCTACCCAGGTTATAGTCGGGCGCCTACGCTCCGGACAGCTACCCAGGTTATAGTCGGGCGCCTACGCTCCGGACAGCTACCCAGGGACAGCTACCCAGGGACAGCTGAAGAAGACGCACACAGTAGGAGTGGAGGCAGCAGCAATTACTGCAATCAATGACAGATCTATTCAGATCACGGCTAGATGATCCCAAGGACAAACTTCTCACAAGGATTGCATATATATCTATCTATCTATCTATCTATCTATCTATATCTATCCAGCTATCTATATATCTCTATATATATATATATGTATATATACCACTACTTCCTAATAACTTCATATTTTGTTTCTCAGTTACGACTCCATTCTTACAATCAAGTAAATATATATGGCGCCCCAGAAGTTGCTTTAAAAGTTGTTCCTACGCGTTTTTCCAGGAGCAACGCCGGTTACCCGGCTAGTTACTTCCTAATAATTCGTCCATTGTCGTGCAAGCGTTTCATGACATTTAGAGCATGACGCCATGTAGGTTTATATATAGGTTAATACACGTGACATGTTACGAGTTGTATGTTATCTAGATATGCATATCTGCAGGAGAGAATAATGTTCTGTAATGTTTTATATTCACTAGCTCCTGATATTTTATTTGTAGATGTTATTTTGTTACGTGTATGTGAGTGTTTACAGGCTAGGGAGTGTATGCATAACTGATGAATGCAATCACTATAGAGCTTAATTAATAACTTATATAATCGCCAGGTTCTATACACAGTGGCTGATCCATTTAATACTAGTCACTATTATGCACACAGCACACTAGTCGAACTCTCCCGGTTTCGAGATTTTAATCTTGCTTATTAAAACCTATACGTCTATATAAATGTCTGAATGTATTGTATAAATGCCTTGGTAGTGAATCGTGATATAAAAAAGACTTGCTACCAATAAATATATCGTACGAGCATATTATTTCGTCGTTATAATCTAGCTGGGGTTCACTTCCTATTCTATTTGTGATACTTTGTAACGCTTGCTTGCCAGATTCGCTGCTTTTATCTCAATCGCAAACGTACGACCCGTTTTTGGGCGTTGGGGGAAACAAGTATACTGTACGTTCACTGTACCGCACACTGCCTTATTCTGCCAGATATGATAATATATATATATATATATATATACATCTGGTAATGCACCGTGGTGCGTATCTCTGCAGGGGCGAAACTTGTCGGCAAGGCGTTCACGCGAACACACCCTGCTCATTTACATAAATATATACTCACATATACGGTATATATATATATATATATATATATATAGATATTATTATATATATCTATTCACTTACATTTCATGCAGCAGTGGCATGTGAGTTTGCGGTAAGTTATACATGATATTAACATACCGTTTCCACTGAATGGCACTGTACCATGTGTCCTGTTCTCATTACTAACTCGTTTAGCAAATGCTAATCATTTCTTTTGTCACATCTTGTCTTGCAAGGATCCGGTTATACTTTGATGTTGTTTTATTATTTTTTTTCTGCACTGGAACTTTCTCTCTTTCTCTCTGGTTAAGAGTGAAGTCAAAAAAAATTATACGCAGAGTATTGATTTGTCGGTTTGATCAACGTTAGTTTGTAATATTTTTTAAAATGCAAATAAATTGAAATTGAATTGACTTGAATCCAAGATAACAATTCCTCACGATCAAGCAACGAGTTTGTAGAAATTGCGCAACAGATGAATGTGTTTCATGTTAATGAGTGTTAATTTTATTAATTAATAATTCGCACGATGTGCAATATTAATGTTCTTAATAATGTTGCTTGCAGACTGTCAGTGTGACCTAGCGGGAGTGACGCCTGAGATATGCAATGATGAGACTGGACGGTGTCTCTGTCTGGACGGATTCAACAGCGCCAACTGCGGTCGCTGCGCAGCCGGATTCTACGGCTTTCCCGATTGCCAAGGTGATCCTACCCTGCTGCCATCTGCTGAGAAAAACTTACACTAAACGAGATTTGTGATTATTTTTTTCTTGTGCATAATTCTTGCTTGTACGACGTGCGTACGACGCCAGAGGTGTTAAATATAAAGTCGGATTCACAGAACAACTACCCTTTTTCACTCGTTACTTATGGATGACTCATGTGCGTGTGTCACATTCATTCTACCCCACGCACGCACGCGACCTTTGACCCCCATGACCTTGGCGTTGACCTTCGACGCATGTTTTAGAGTGCACGTGTGACCCGGTCG
The DNA here is from genome assembly GCF_000485595.1 of Priapulus caudatus. NCBI lineage: Eukaryota > Metazoa > Priapulida > Priapulimorpha > Priapulimorphida > Priapulidae > Priapulus > Priapulus caudatus. Next base: position 82,779 of record NW_014577874.1, on the reverse strand, counting down.
GCTCGGAGGGAGACGCGTGTGCCGTGACGGGACAGTGCCGATGCAAGCCCAACTTCTCCGGACCCAAGTGCGGCCTGTGCGCATCCGGGTTTTACAGCTACCCCGATTGCTTGCGTAAGTTGTTCTGCCTCTTGCTGTCGCTGCGGAGTCGGTAGCGGAGGAGCGAGGATAGGGAAAGGGAGGGGGAGGGGACAGAGAGGAGAGGAGAGGCAGAAGGGCAGTGGATGATACAGGAGCGTAGGGGCGAGGAGGAAAGGAGAAAGTGAGGGAATAGGGGGGTGTATGGGGGTTGGGAAGCTGAGGGAAGGAGAGTGTATATATATATTTATAAATACAGTATCTACTTTACTGCTTGAACATTGTTTGCCATCACATCGTGTGCCTACACTACCCATGCGTCCTTGCATGCTTGTAGCGCGTGACTACTGTGTAACATGTGTGACCGCTCGCGTGCTTGCAGCGTGTGATTGCGACCTGCTGGGAGCCCATGGTGCCTCGTGTAACGACCAGGGACAGTGCATCTGCCGCGGTAACTTCGAGGGTCTACACTGCGACCGCTGCCGAGAGAACTTCTACAACTACCCGCTGTGCGAGGGTGAGTAACACACACACACACACGCGCACACACACACATACACACACACACACACACACACGTGCGCGCACGCACGCACGCACGCTCACTACAACTACCCGCTCTGCGAGTGTGAGTAACCTCCCACACGCACGCACGCACGCAGACACGCACACACGCACGCACGTGCGCACACACACATACGCATACACGCACGCACGCACGCACACACACACACACACACCATAGATTCACTCCATATCTACACTCCATGCGGAACCACTGCGAGTTGGAATCTGCAGATAGTAAACGCAAGAGAGATATGATATATAGTACTCCTAAAGTCATTACAACGTATTATACACTTCCATTATTCCACCTTCTCTCTTTATCACGATTCCTTCTCGTGTGCATTAGTGGAGGGAGAAAGGAGAATCACTGATTTTCTCACTCTTTCCTCACAGTGAGAGATAGGCTGTGTTCTGGTGAAGTCACTGCATTCTATTGCTATTCTGATGTTCTGATGTTGTGTTGTTCTGCTATTATGTTGTTCTGATGTTCTGCTATTCTGATGTTCTGTTGTTCTGCTGTGTGTTCAATGCTGTCTAACATTGACGCGTGACATATTGTCGTTGCAGCGTGTAACTGTCATCCGGCCGGCGTGTCAGATTCGTTCGGCGGATGTGACACCGTCGCCGAGGGACAACTGTGCGAGTGCAAGGAACGAGTGACAGGTAGGCATGGCAACGACGCCGGTGGACGCCGACCGTGCGCGCATAGTTACGTCGCGGTGTCAGTGGCGCCATCGTGTGGGAGTATAATATCAGTGGCACCATCGTGTGGGAGTATAGTGTCAGTGGCGCCATTGTGTGTGAGCGTGGCATCAGTGGCGCCATCGTGTGCGAGTGTAGTGTCAGTGGCGCCATCGTGTGGGAGAGCGTGTTGTGACTGATCATTGTTGGCGTTGTCTTACAGGGCGTATCTGTGATGAGTGCAAGTCTTTGTTCTGGAACCTTCAACACAATAACAGAGAAGGTTGTCAGGGTGAGTCTATACTAAATAAATTCTCATAAAATAGAGATACATTATATAAATATATATAATTATAATATATATATAGAATAGGATAAACATCAATAAAAATAATCAATAATTAATTCGTCCTATAATATTATAACGTTAAAATAAGTGACATATATAATAACGCATAACGATTAAATAGACACGACGATACACATCATCGTGTGAAATAAATCGCTGGAAGTCGCGCGAAAACCGTAAAAACGGTGACCCTTGCCGCGACCTTGACTACATAATATTGTCTGCTCGCGCGTTTGTTTGTGCTGCAGACTGCGACCTTGCTGACGTAATATTGTTGAATAATTAATGTCTGTCGTAATAATGTCGTCTGCTCGCGCGTTTGTTTGTGCTGCAGACTGCGACTGCTGGGAGCCTGGCACGCTGTCTGGCTACAGTTCGTGTGACGGGGAGACAGGACAGTGTCTCTGCAAGCCCTACGTGACGTCACGACGCTGCGACCAGTGCCAGCCCGGAACCTACAAGCTGCTCGAAAACAACCTGTTCGGATGCGAGTGTGAGTCGCGTGGCGTGGCGTCGCGTCCCCTGGCGCGTGGCAGCGTGATCGGCGTGTGGCTGCATGTTGTAGTTAAGGAGTGCGTTTTGGTCGAGAAATCCTACGAAAACAATTTACATTGAAGAAATGACCGGCTTTCTTAATACCGTAAATCCAGAGATGATATCCGTGAGATTTCAGATGATGACACACGCACGGGTTTATTTTTTTGTTGGCAAGTACGTCTCGTTCTTTGGCGTGATAGGCTATGTTAATTCCTCTACATTCTGCTACACCACTGCGTTTTGCTACGTTACCCTCTGTTCCGCTACGTACCGCTACATCTATGTTTCTCTCTCCCCTTGCAGCTTGTATGTGCGACGCGGGCGGGGCACTGAACGCTCACTGTGACACTGTCACGGGTCAGTGCCTCTGCCGCCCGCGTGTGTCCGGCCGGGCGTGCGACTACCCGCACACGAACCACTTCTTCCCCACGCTCTTCCAGCATCAGTTTGAGATCGAGGACGGTCGCACACCGAGCGGGAGCCTCGTCAGGTTTGCCTACCACGACGACGTCTTCCCCGGATACTCGTGGCGCGGATACGCCATATTCTCACAGACGCAGGTACACTCGCCAGGGGGCGCTGTGGGGCAGTCGTCCGCGCGGGGGATTCACGCACGGATGCTTTGGTTGTTATTACCTATATATGTGTCTGTAATGTATGTATGTATGTGTATGTATATATATATATATATATATATATATATATATATATATACATACATACATATACAGACATATATATATATATATATATATTTATTCAGGAGTGGGATAATGAGGGAATGCTTATTTATTCTACGTCATCGGTTCTTCATTGTCTTGTTCATTGGCTCTGTTGTTCCTTGCCACAGCTTGTTCAATGGTTCGATTGTTCCTTGTCTCGGGGTGTTCCATTGTTTCTTGCCATGCTGTGTTCAGTGGTTTCGTTGTTTCTTGCCACGGTGTGTTCAGTGGTTCCGTTGTTCGTTGCATTGTTTGTTGTGTTGGGGTGTTCTATGGTTGCATTGTTTGTTGTGTTGGGGTGTTCTATGGTTGCATTGTTCGTACAGCCGGATGTGTTGATGGACATTGAGGTAGACAAGCCCAGCCTGTACCTGATCGTCTATCACTACGTCAACCGCGGCAGCAAGACCATCAACGGACAGGTCATCGTCACGTCAGAGTACGACGACGAGACGAGTAAGTACCGACGTCTCGCCGTGTCTCATCATCTGTCTCAATGTTTGTTCTGCTCCCTGTCTCATCATCTGTCTCGGTGTCTGTTCTGCTCTCTGTCTCATCATCTGTCTCGATGTCTGTTCTGCTCTCTGTCTCATTGTCTGTCTCAATGTCTGTTCTGCTCTGTCTCATTGTCTGTCTCAATGTCTGTTTCAACCCCCCCTCTCTCTTGATTTCTGTCTAATGTATAGATGTTGGTTGTATATAAGGAAACACCAAAAGTGTCCTTTATAAACAGGTGCCTGTTCTATAGAAGTGATTTCTCTGCATAACTACCACTGCAGGAAAATCACCATCTGACCATAGTGTCCTTTATAGACAGGTGCCTGTTCTCTAGGCGTGATTTTATTGTATAACTGCCAAATGTCCCTAATAGACACAGGTGCTACCCCGTTCTATACAGCCGTTCGCCTGCAAAGTTTTCGCCGCGCGTCAGTTGTTCTTGTGTTGTTTCCGTAGCGACCGTACAGAAGGGCACGTTGGAGCTGCTGCCCTCTACACAGCCATCTTTCACGTCGGTCAAGGTCGGAGGCACAGACTACCCGTTCGTGCTAGACCCGGGTCGCTGGACGGTCACCACTAGCATCCCTGACCTCGTGGACGCCGTGTTCCTGGTACGTGCGCGGGGCAGGAGGGGAGGGGAGAGGAGAGGGGGAGGGACACCATCCCTGACGCTGAGTGGCGCGGCTGTTTCGCTGTACGTGCGGCGGGCAGGAGGGAGGGGAGGAGGGAGAGGGGGAGGGACACATCCCCTGACGCTCGTGGACCGTGTTCCTGGTACGTGCGCTGGGGCAGAGGGAGGAGAGGAGAGGGGAAGGGACACGCATCCTGACCTGCGTGACGCGGTGTTCCTGGTAGGCGTGCGGGCAGGGGGAGGGGAGAGAGAGGGGGAGGGACACATCCGTGAGCCTCGTGGACGCGCGTGTCCTGGTAACGTGCGCGGGCCAGGAGGGGAGGGGAGTAGGAGAGGGGGAGGGACACATCGCTGATCTCGTGGACGGCGGTGTTCTGTAAGTGGCGCGGGGGCAGGCGAGGGAGAGATGGGGAAAGGGGAGGGAGAGAGAGGAGGGGAGAGGAGAGGGGAGGGAGGAAAAAAAAAAAAAAAAAAAAGCATCCTGACCTGGTACGTGCGGGGGGATAAGGAGGGGGGGGAGGAGGATTGGCTTACACTAGATGCTAGAGTGCGATCATGGACGTGTGGCGCAAGGACTGGGGCTGTGGTCAAGTTGCTAGTTCTCACTCTCTCTCTCTCTCTCTTTCTCTCTCTCTCTCTCTCTCTCTCTCTCTCTCTCTCTCTCTCTCTCTCGCTCTTTCTCTCTCTCGCTCTCTCCTCTCTCGCTCTCTCGCTCTCTCGCTCTCTCGCTCTCTCGCTCTCTCGCTCTCTCTCTCTAATCTCTAACTCCTTTCTCTCTCTCATCACTGCAGGACTACTTCGTGCTGCTCCCACAAGTCTACTACGAGGCGACGCTGCTACAGGAGCACATCTACGCTCCGTGCTCGCTTGATGCTGCTGCCGGCGCCACCTGCCTTCACTACGTCTACCCGCCGCTGGCACAGTACCCGCGTGCCCGTGGAGAGACGGGGTACGTGGGTGTGAACAACGAGCGCATGCGCGTGCAGCAGCTAGAGGACGAGCACGTGCTCACCGCCCTCGACTCCCCGTCCATGGCCTGGCTCAGCAACAACCAGGTAGGGGGCGCCGCTGGTGTGTAGGGGGCGCCAGTGGTGTGTAGCGGGCGCCCTCCCCTGCTAGCTACGACCCTACAAATGATTAAATATATAATATAAATAAATAAATGTATAATAATTATAATTAAATAAATATATAATAATAACTATAGTAAAAGCCATATCAAACCATTATTAAGCTGCAATATGCGCATCCATCCAATTTCTCCAGTACTAGACTAGCAAATTCTTCGTGTCATGCATAATCATACTACCTTATGACAAAATAAACTCTAGTTCCTCCCATGGCGTTGGCGCCAGATTGCCAGTTTTCTCACCTCTTTCTTGTGGGTTTTAAGCAAACGCGCAGTGAAATGGGAGGAACTAGAGTTTATTTTGTCATAAGGTAGTGTGATTATGCATGACACAAAGAATTTGCTAGTCTAGTACTGGAGAAATTAGCGTTTGGATGCGCATATTGCGGCTTTAATAAATAGGAATAATATATAATTTACATGAACTATATCTATGAACATAACTATATGGTGACTATATCTCTCTCCCTCTCCCCCCTCTCTCTCCCCTCCTCTCTCTCTCTCTCCCCCCTGCATGCACGCGTGTGCAGACGTCCATGTTTCTGGACCTGGTGACGGACGCTCCTGGTGAATACCTGCTGCTCATCAACTACTACATGACGGAGCGTGGCCGCATGGACACACTAGCCGTGGACGTCGCTACGCCCAGCGGACCACAGCAGGGCAAGGCCCTGCTCTACGACTGCAACTACAGGTACGGCACACGTGGCGCCATCTGTCACTTGTAGATGGTCAGATGTTGTATTTTTCTTAGTTTGTAGACAGGGTGTGCATTGTGGTGCCACCCGTTAAGCGCAGATAAATATCGCAGTTAATCGTAGTTTCTACCGGATTATGCTAAAATGTTGTTTAAATTTGCGACTGGTGTGCATTGTTGCGCATTTTTTTTCTTGTGGATGTTCGGACGTTATGTCAGTTAAATTCTCGACAGGGTGTGCATTGTGGCGCTACCTGCCGCTCGCCAGATGTTACGTTATTTAGGCGCTCCGACTGATCGCTCTCTCTGTGTTTGTTTGTTGTGTTGTTTAGATTTGCGACTGGTGTGCATTGTAACGCAGTCTTTTTCTCGTGGATGGTCGGATGTTATGTTGATTAGATTCTCGACACGTTTAGATTCTCCGACTGATCACTCTCTCCGTGTTTGTTCGTCCGTCAGGTCGCTGTGTCGCTCTGTCGTTCTCGACCTGGAGGGACGCGCGGCGGTGTACGCTGTCGACACCGACTACATCAGCCTCACCCTGCAGGGTTCCATAGACATCGACGCCGCAATCGTGAGTCCGCCAATCATCTGCCCGCGCGCGCGCGTTACCGCAGCAACGACGACAACGATGCAGCGTAGAGCGTCAATCATGTGTGCACGCGTTACCGCGGCGATGACGACGACGCGGCGTAGAGCGTGAACGAGTGGCGTGCGTCGCGCGCGAAATTGAGTCCGTAACGATGCATGTTAACGACGTATGTTAATTACGTTTTTCCACGGTCGGCCACAGAATTTACTGTTACCGGCCGGCATGGCATATAGCGTCACCGCGTATAATGATGATGTCACTGCGTAGAATGATGACGTCACGTATTTGCTTCGTTGCAGGATTCGGTCGTGGCGATTCCGATCAAGGATTGGACGGAGATGTTGTACACACCGCAGGTTCGCTGCCTGAGGAAGGATGGAGAGTGAGTATATACACATACACGTACATACACGTACACGCACGCACGCACGCACGCACGCACGCACGCACGCACGCACGCATAATACTGTACACACCGCAGGTTCGCTGCCTGAGGAAGGATGGAGAGTGAGTATATATACACATACACGTACATACACGTACACGCACGCACGCACGCACGCACGCACGCACGCACGCACACATGATACTGTACACACCACAGGTTCACTGCCTGAGGAAGGATGGAGAGTGAGTATATACACATACACGTACATACACGTACACGCACACACGCACGCACACATGATACTGTACACACCACAGGTTCACTGCCTGAGGAAGGATGGAGAGTGAGTATATACACCTACACGCACACGTACATGCACGCACACGCATGCACGCACGCACACACATGCATTAATGAACATCACATAATATTAGCATTACCAATATTAATATTTGTGAAAATTAATTAAAAAAAATTAGTTATTAAATATCATATATAATCTCAATATACATCGACCTGAAACGACATCCGACTTTTTGAGTTTCCGAGTTTTCGAGTTTCTGAGTTTCCGAGTTTCTGAGTTTCTGAGTTTCTTCTGCGCATACACCAGAGACTAAACATCAAGGGCCCGTTGTCAAAAACAAAATTAGTCTTAACATTAGTCTTAACACTTACATTCTCTCGTAGACCGTCGACAGCACTTTGTTTCGTATTGTTATGAGGAAATCTGCTACGATTTTCCACTCGGGTAACTTCGCAGCGTTTCTGTCGACGGTCTAAGAGAAAAGGTTAATGTTAAGACTAATGTTAAGACTAATTTTGTTTCTGACAACGGCCCCCAGGTTTAGCGTCGTAAATTAACTTGCAAACGCCACCGCCAGATGGCGCTACGCGGTCTATCTGCGTTTCGGGTGAATCAGTGGAATATCGTCAGCACTCTCGTAGTTCTGCTACAGGGTAGCGAAGGAGCAGTGTAGGGAGGGGGAGAGGGAGGGGGAGGGG